>NC_133333.1:234041199-234341199 GCF_042186555.1 Aquarana catesbeiana | reverse complement strand
CAGCGCTCGCAACCTTTCCTCATAACTAAGATCCTCCAGACCCTTTATTAGCTTTGTTGCCCTTCTTTGTACTCGCTCCATTTCCAGTACATCCTTCCCGAGGACTGGTGCCCAGAACTGGAACGCATACTCTAGGTGCGGCCGGACCAGAGTCTTGTAGAGCAGGAGAATTATCGTTTTATCTCTGGAGTTGATCCCCTTTTTAATGCATGCCAATATTCTGTTTGCTTTGTTAGCAGCAGCTTGACATCGCATGTCATTGCTGAGCCAATCATCTACTAGGACCCCCAGGTCCTTTTCCATCCTAGATTCCCCCAGAGGTTCTCCCCCCCAGTGTATAGATTGCATACAAGCCCGAGTGCTTTCACACTGGAGCGGTGGGATTGTGGGACGTTAAAACAGTCCTGCAAGCTGCATCTTTGCAGTGCTTTAGGAGCGGAGTATACACTGCTCCTAAAGCAGCGCCCCTGCCCATTGAAATCAACGGGAGCGGCGCTTTTAACCCTTTATTCTGCCACTAGCGGGGTTAAAAGCGCCTTGCTAGCGACCGAAAAGCGCCTCTAAAAATAGCAGCACTTTACTGCCGATGCCCCCGCACCTCAGTGTGAAAGTGCCCTTATGTAGGTACACAAGCTAGTAGACAGAGTTATCAGTTACATGATGCTGCTAAATATGGCCTGGTCATGTAGACATCAATGGCCCCCCAGACATGAAGCAGTTAAGCGATTGCGGGTTTCAATCTATAGTCGCTGTATGTGCAATAAAAGAAGCACAGCTTCATTTTTCAGATAAAGTTTCTTTTGTTGGTAAGTTCCCTGTAATGCTGCTGTTAATGCGACTGTGTTTTCTGCCAGATGCGTCCTAGCCGCCATATATTGATTCAGTCGTACAACGAGCGTCGTGTTGAACACCTAATGGGCTGTTACGTCTATGGTCAATATTCAATTAGCTGTATTTTTCCTTTGTTGTCTGCGATGCCGACACTGGCATTAGCTTGTGTAGGAATTGTTCTGCAGAGATCCATTAAAGGGCCCCCCATATCTGTAGACATCTGCTGTGAAGAGGGAGCTAGGAGAAGGCAAATGGAGTGCTTTGTTATACCCATGATGAAGATTTAGGTTTAGTTTGGAAGTATCTTGGCTTGGTTTGGTCCTGTGTGCCTCTAAGTTATCATAGGAGGCCAGCAAGGATAGGTTGTTGGTGGTAAAGGTTTGGTGGGCTCAGCTGTCATTCAGCCCCCTGACTAAGAGCTGTTGGGTGAAATGCACCTGAGAGGCTGAATGACAGCATCCAACATCCCAGAATGCTAATTGTCATTCAGGCTTCCAGAAAACCAACTGTCATTCAGCCTCTCAGAACGCCAACTTGAATTTAGCCTCATGAAACATCGACTGTTATTCAGCCTCTCAGAATACAAATTTTCATTTAGCTGCTCAGAGCACCAACTGTCATTTAACTTCTCAGAGCACCAACTGTCATTTTTTTTTTTTTTTTTCTTTTTTTGCCACCTCAGTGATTATAGTTGGAGACCTGATCCACTTTATCAGTGTCATCTATGTCTCTCCTTTTTTTCACATCATTTGTAGCTTACTTGACAAGTGTACATATCTTATATTCAATTTAACAAATACAAAAAGGAAAGGAACCCCAACCCCTAACCCTCTCTCCTATCCCCCCTCCCTCCCTCCCCCCCGCACCTCTTGTGTACATTTGTTGTTATCTCTATTTTTAATCAATTCTTATTCTCAGACCTTCAGCAATACTCCATAATTTTTTAAAGTCCTTCCAGTTTTGCCACTTGTTCCTCCCTTCTACTGATTCAGCTTCACTTTCAGGTCCTCCTTCCTCCATATATCGGATCCCTTCTACTACATCAACCCACTCCCATATTGATGGGCCCTCTAACTTCTGCCAATTTTTTGCTATGACCTTTTTTTCCGCATTCAACAGGTATGGTACTAAGGTGTTTTTATATATTTTTACCTCCCCTTCTATTCCGTGATGTAACACTGTCCAGGGGTCTAATTTAACTTCTATCTTAGTTATTTGCTTAATATATCCCAAGATTTTTAGCCAGTAACGTTTGATTACAGGGCAGTCCCACCATATGTGGGCCATGTTTCCTACACCTTTACACCCCCTCCAGCACTCCGATGTTTTATCTTTTTGGTATTTACTTGCCTTATCCGGGGTAATGTACCAACCTGTTAAGATTTTGTAGTTCATTTCGGCGACACTGATGTCGATCGTCGAACTGTGGGTCAGCTCCAGGGTTTTCTTTAATCTATTACTATCTAACTGTACGCCTAATTCATTTCCCCATTTGATAATAAATGGTGGTATCTCCCTACTACTCTTCGCCAAGCCCAGTTTGTAAATTTTAGAAATTATACCTTTAGTATTATTCGACATACATATCTTTTCCAACTCTGATAGCTCCTCCCCTGATCTTATTGGGTGTGGTAGGCGGCTGATAAAGTGGCTTAACTGCAGGTATCTCCAGCGATCTAACACCCAAATATCTGTTTTGTGCTTTAATTCCTGAAACGTAGCTATCTTCCCCTCTTTAATAATATCTCTCAACTGTACTGTTCCCTTTTTTATCCAACTCCCCCCAATTTCTTTTTTACCAGGTGCAAAATAATCATTCTCTGAAAGTGAAATTAACGGAGAATTATAAGTGTTATTTACTTGTTTGTAAACTATATCCCAAACTCTAAAAACCGCCTTTGTCAGTGAGTGTGTGTTTGTGTCTAATACCCTATAGTGTGGAGGGTTCCAAATCAAGTGCCCTAAGTGCACCTTACTCAAACTATTCTCTATATTTACCCATCTTTTCTGTGAGTTCTCTCTAAACCACTCTATCGCTCTTGAGACCAGTGTTGCCCTATAATAACCCTGAATATCAGGTATCGCCAAGCCCCCTTTTCTTTTTTCTTGCTTTAAGATGTCAAAAGACACTCTAGCCCTTCTGTTTTTCCAAACAGCTCTCATAATGATTGATTTCAATTTTTTAAAATAGTACTGAGGGATATTCAATGGGAGCATCTGTAGTTTATAGGTGATTTTAGGTAATAATATCATCTTTATGGCGTTAATTCGTCTAACCCATGAAAGTGGTTTAGTTGTTATCCTTTTACTCTCCGATTTTATTTCATCTAATAGTGGAATAAAATTTGCTTTGTAGATCTTCCCTAATGAATTAGCCAGTTTTATACCCAAGTAATTTATTTCTTTTTTCCATATAAATTTAAATTCCTTTTTCAAGTTTCTTTCCTCCCTCTTACCCAGGTTGATATTCAGGATTTCCGATTTTGCTAAGTTAATTTTGAAGTTTGATATTTCTCCATATTGCCTCATGACTCCGAGGATATTAGCCATTGATATTTTGGGGTTGGCTATGAAAAGCAGAACATCGTCTGCAAAAGCCGCGATCTTGTGCTCCTCATCTCCAACCCTTATACCCCAAATCTCCGGGTCTGCCCTAATCACTGACAACAGTGGCTCGAGGGAAAGGACGAAGAGCAGGGGGGACAAGGGACACCCCTGCCTCGTCCCATTTTCCATTTCAAAAGCCTCTGAAAGGGAGCCATTGATTTTTATCGAGGCCGTAGGGTGGTTATACAGAGCGCGTATCCTATTGATCATTTTTGGACCTATACCCATAGATTCCAGAGTTTGGAACATGAACCCCCAGTCTACTCTGTCAAACGCTTTCTCCGCGTCTATAGACAAGAGTAGACCTGGGGGTCCACTGTCCTTAATATGCTGCAGCAAGAGGAGTGCTCTCACGCCATTGTCTCGCCCCTCTCTTTTTGGGATGAACCCCACTTGGTCTGGATGTATCAGGCCATTGAGGTTCTCTTTTAGCCGATTTGCTAGGACTCTGGCATATAGTTTAACATCGGTGTTGATCAGCGATATCGGCCTATAACTAGAGCATAATGTAGGGTTTTTCCCTTCCTTTGGGATAACCGTGATCTCTGCTCTAAGAGCTTCTCTACTCAGGTCGAAATCTCTGCCCAACCCGTTCATATACTCGCAGAGTCTAGGGGTCAATATTTCTTTAAATTTTTTGTAATACCTATAGGTGAATCCATCGGGCCCCGGGCTTTTACCTGAAGCTGATTCTGATAGTGCTCTGTTGATTTCTTCTATCGTTATGGGGTTTTCTAAGATATCTCTGTCGGCCTCATTGATCTTCGGGAGGTTGGCTTTCTTCAAGAATTCTACTATTTTCCTATCCTTTGCTCCTTTTTGCCTTGTATTTTTAGCTACTGAATATAATTCACTGTAATATTCCTTAAAGGATTCCCCTATCTCTTTTGTTGTATGTAGCATTACTCCTTTACTATTTTGAATTTTTTCAATATAGTTTCTAGTTCTTTTCTTTCTTATTATATTAGCTAGTAGTCTACTGCTCTTATTTCGACTCTGATAGTTTTCTTTCGCCACCTTGTAAAATGCTTTTTTTGTTTCTAGATCTGTATAATCTTTTAGCTCCTCCCTTTTTTTCACCAATTTTTGATAGACTCTCCTCCCTTGGCCCGAGCCCTTCTTATGTTCTTGCTCCAGATCATATATTTCTTCAGTTAGTTTTTTGATTTGTTCCTTTGTTTCCCTTTTTCTCATTGCCCCTATCTTCATTATTACTCCCCTTATGTAGGCCTTGTGGGCCTCCCACAGGGATGACCCTGATATCTCTGCTGTATCATTCGTTGAGAAATATTGTTTTAAATCCTGTTCTATTTTCTCTACGTTTGATGCTTCTTGTAAAAGATCTTCATTCAATCTCCAGGTTATTGGGGTTCTCTGATTTCCTGGGACATACAATCTCATACTAACTGGGGCATGGTCTGATATGGTGATAACTTCTATCTTAGCCTCCACGACTCTTTCTAACAATGAATGTTCCGCCAATATATAATCAATCCTAGAGTACGTCCCGTGCGCAGAGGAATAGAACGAGAAATCCTTCTTATTTGGATTCGTAATCCTCCATACATCCACCAGTTGACACGAATGCAGCTTCTGTTTTAGTTTCTTCAGCTTCCCGTTCGTAGTCCCCTGCGCACGAGACGTACTATCTACCTCTGGAGCCATACACATGTTGAAATCACCCATCATAATCAGGCTACCTTCTTTAAACTCCATTAGTTTCCCTAATATTGTTCCAAGAAAACCACTCGGCTCTTTATTAGGTGCATAAATATTTGCCAGTGTAACCTTCCATCCCTCCAAGGAACCCTTCAGGAATATATATCTTCCCCCCTGGTCTATTAGCCTCTCTTCGACCTTAAAGTTTATCCCTCTTGCTATCCCTATTGCCACTCCTCTCGCTCTTGATGTTATTGAGTCCCCGTAAAACCAAATTGGGTACATATTGGACTTTATCTTACTTTTGGAATAGTATGTTAAATGGGTTTCTTGGAGGAACACAACCTCAGCCTTATATCTCTCTAATTCCCTCAAGATCTTGTATCTCTTAGTTGGCTCATTAAGACCCTTTACATTATAGGTCATAAACTTTAATTTTCTTATCTCCTCACTTTTTTTTTTTTTTTTTTTGATCTTTGTTGGGTCTGTATTACTGAGCTAATCTGAGTTCTTCCTTTGTTAACTTCTATCCTTCCTTTTCCCCTCTTACTTCCTTGTACACCGGGTTCCCCTTTCCCCTCCCCTCTCCCCAACCCCCCCTCCCTACCCCTCAGCCACCCCCTGGCTCCCCATTCGCCCTGCGCCATAGATACCATGGAGCTTGGCAAATCACATGTTGGGGGTGGGAGCCCGAGTGTGCCCTTTACCCCCCCTGCCTGGTGTTTTAAGCAGGGGGGGGCAATCCAGATATCACAGAAACTCCTCCTCCCTCCCGCCACCCCTCCACTCTACTACTCTACTAAACCACTAAACCACTAAACCAACCTCCCCCCACCCCCCCCACCCCCCATACCCTCCCAGTCATCCCTCCACCCAGCCCGGCAGCTCTGGTTCTTTCATATCAAGCCTATCACAGAAGTCCTTTAAATCCTCTGGGAACCTCAATCTTGCCGATCTTCCGTCTCTAAAGCCCCTCAGGCACGCCGGAAAACCCCAGCTATACTTGATGTTTAGTTCTCTCATCTGATCTAATAAAGGCTTCAAAAGCCTTCTCCTAGCAAGGGTTTCGGGAGCGAGATCTGTATAGATTTGGATCTCTGACCCTTCAAATTTTACCGGGGGTTTATCTCTCATTTTGGATAGGATTACAGCTTTGTCTTCATAGTACCTAAAGCGGATTATTATATCTCTCGGCCTCTGGTGGTCCGAGTTGAATACTTTCCCAACTCGGTGAGTCCTTTCTATTTTAGGGAATTCCTTATCCTCCTCTCCCATCAGAGGCCCCAATATTTGGGGGATCAACCTTCTCAGATCTTCTCCTTTGTTTTCTGGGACATTACGGAGTCTTATATTTTGTCTCCTATCTCGATTTTCCTGATCCTCGATCTTGTATAGGATTATCTTCTGGTTTTGTCTAGAAGTTTTAATTTGTTCTTTGAGGTTCATTATCTCCTTTTCCAATTCCTCCGTTTTTTTTTCCGTTGTTTCTACCCTTTCCAATAAGCTTCCCAGGTCTGCTCTCACCAGGCCTATTTCTACTTTTATTGAGAGCTCAAGATTTTTGAGCATGTCTCTCATCTCCTCCTTTGAGGGCATTGGGGCGCTTGTTATTCTCTCTTCCATCCGACTTAAGTCCCCTTCACTTTCCACTATTGAATTTTCCTTTGATTGGATCGTTTTATCCCCCGCTTTATCTGGGGTTCCCCCTCTTCCTTCTGTCCTCGAACCTCCTTTGGCTCCTTGCTCCCCTCCTTTTGGACTCCCACCTTGGGACATGAACTGTTTTATTGAGCTTCCAGCTGTCCTATCTCTCGGCGTTTTAGGTGCCCCCCCTTTTTTTGTTGTTGCTTTACTCATTCCTCCCTTCTTCCTCTGACCCCCTGTTGGTTTCCCCAGGATTAACTGGACTTCCTCTCTCCTCTTGTGGGTATGGATCCTTCAGGGGTATCAGCCCTGATGGTTATTTTCTGGGTCCTGCTCCAGGCAGTATGCCGTCTTTATACTATTAAGTTGTCCAATCAGGGGGGGGGGGTGAACACCTCCTGGGATATAACCCAGGCCCACTAGGTACCCGTACCTCAGAGATGTCTCGCTTTACTCAGCCCCCAATTCTAGAATCTTCTGCCTCGGAATCCTTTTCACAGTTTTAATACAGGCTTCATTGCTCTACCAGGCTAAAATACATCCCCAAAAAAAACCATAGCTTCAATCCATTTACTTCTGTCCCCGTTATGTCCGGCTAAATGTTAGCAGGTTGTTAGAAATGACATTAGTGATGACGCCCAAGCTGAAGGGTTCAAACCAAACAATTGCTCCAGACACCTTGTCCTTCATTCACCCCTCATACCGTTATAGCAGGTTATAATATTAAAGCTGAGGGTTTCAAACAGGTACCACGGCTTCAACTGCCGTCTCTAGTCATTAGCTTCAGTCACCACTATATCAGGCAGTTATAGAAAAGTGTCTCTAACACATATAAACGGACATTTATAGCTAAAGCTGTTCCTACGTTACCACCACCGGGCTCAGCAGAAATCCAGCTGGGTCTCACGTTGTCTGATGAGGACTGTGGGACAACCGAGGGGGGAGGGGGGAGCCGGGGGGGGGGGGGAAGGGACGCCGTCAAATCCTCCCTTCTTCTCCGTCTGTGCTGAATCCGCAGCTGCCTCCCATGAACCGAAAGCGGCGTGTGAAGCTTCGGAATCCTTCCCCTGTTAGGATCTGGGGACCACAGCAACAGCGCTCGTAGTGGCGTTCGAGGATCTTCCTCCCCCTTTAGCGTGCGGGCATATCCTGTGTGGCGGCTGCACCAACTGTCATTTAACTTCACAGAGCACCAACTGTCATTTAACTTCACAGAGCACCAACTGTCATTTAACTTCTCAGAGCACCAACTGTCATTTAACTTCTCAGAGCACCAACTGTCATTTAACTTCACAGAGCACCAACTGTCATTTAACTTCTCAGAGCACCAACTGTCATTTAACTTTTCAGAGCACCAACTGTCATTTAACTTCTCAGAGCACCAACTGTCATTTAACTTCTCAGAGCACCAACTGTCAGTTACCTTCTCAGAGCACCAACTGCCATTTAACTTCACAGAGCACCAACTGTCATTTAACTTCTCAGAGCACCAACTGTCATTTAACTTCTCAGAGCACCAACTGTCATTTAACTTCTCAGAGCACCAACTGTCATTTAACTTCACAGAGCACCAACTGTCATTTAACTTCTCAGAGCACCAACTGTCATTTAACTTCTCAGAACACCAACTGTCATTTAACTTCACAGAGCACCAACTGTCATTTAACTTTTCAGAACACCAACTGTCATTTAACTTTTCAGAACACCAACTATCATTTAACTTTTCAGAACACCAACTATCATTTATTGCCCTTTTACACTGGGGCGGGGGCGGCGGTAAAGCGCTGCTATTTTTTTGCGGCGCTTTACTGTCGTATTTGCGGAGGTATTCGGCCGCTAGCGGGGCACTTTTAACCCCCGCTAGCGGCCGAAAAAGGGTTACAACCACCAGCAGCAGCGCTTTGCCGGCAGGATAGCCGTGCTGCCGATTGATTTCAATGGGCAGAAGCGGTGGAGGAGCGGTATACACACCGCTACTTCACCGATTCAAATATGCTGCTAGCAGGACTTTTTTATCGGCCTGTCAGCACACTGCTCCAGTGTGAAAGCCCTCGGGGAGAGACAGCAGCGGCTCTTTCAGGGCCGCTTTGCAGGCGCTATTTTTAACCCTCTAGTGCCTGCAAAGCGCCCCAGTGTGAAAGGGGTCTTGAAGGGGTTGTATAGGTTCGATTTTTTTTTTTAAATAACAACATATTATACTTACCTCCACTGTGCAGTTCGTTTTGCACAGAGTGGCCCCAATGCTGCTGTTCTGGGGTCCCACGACGGCTGTCTCGGCTCCTCCCCGCTAAAGCTAACCCCCTCTGGGAAGCTCTTTCCCAAGGGGTTTAGCTTGTGGACGTGCTCCCGTGTCAAACACCTGGCGTCCATAGATGCCAAGTGTATGATTCGGTCCCGCCCCCCCCGGCGGCCGCGTCATTGGATGTGAGTGACAGCAGCGGGAGCCAATGGCTGCACTGCTATCAATCTATCCAATCAGTGGAGAAGAGGACGCCGGGGGACACGCACAGCAGGTGAACGGGCTCAGGTAAGTAAAACAGGGGGGGGCACCAGAGCACCAACTGTCGTTTAAATTCTCAGAGCACCAACTGTGATTTAGCTTCTCAGAGCAACCAACTGTTAGCTCTCAAACTCATTGACTATTTATACACAGACACTGATTGTGATTTAAAAAGCCAATTTAGAAATGTAGCCAGTTTAGAAATTAAACTTTAATTGCCATTTTAACCCATGTATGCCACCACCTGTGTCTGTACCAAGGCCAAACATGCCAGGGTATGTAAACTTTTGATCAGGGCCATTTTGGGGATTTCTGTTATCATTATGATTTTAAAAGGAGCCAAAAAACTATATGATAATAAATGGCTTCACATGATCACTATCCTTGAATAAAAGACAGTTTTTTGGCACGATTAGTCATATTTTCAATATAAATGTCAAAATTTCACAATTTCTGCCAGGGTATGCAAACTTTTGAGCACAACTGTAAATAAATAAAAGCTGACCATCGTATGCACCCCTGTCAGTGGACAGTTTGCTCTGTTAAAGGCAGTTGAAAAATAGCACATTTCCTGGCTGCATCACCAGGTTAAAATAAAGGAGTAAAACCTAAGAAAAGAAATCTACTGTAATAAAATATTTACAAAAATGTGAGGGGTGTACTCACTTTTGTGAGATACTGTAATGGTAGGTTGCAATATATTCAATTTTTGCTTTTGGGTTTAGATACACTTTCAGCCTCTCAGTACACCAACTGTCACCTAGCCTCCTAAAACAAAACAAACTGGTATTCATACACTTAGATCACAACTGTAGTTGAGCCTCTATAGAACACCAACTGTCATTTGGCCTCATAGGTGACCAACTGTAGTTGAGCCTCTCAGAACACCAACTGTCATTTGGCCTCATAGGTGACCAACTGTCTTTCAGACTCTCAGAACACCAACTGTCATTCAGTCTCCTAGAAAGCCACCTGTCATTTAGCTGCTCAGCAGACCATCTGTCATTTATCGTCTCAGAACACAAACGAATCCTCTTGGAACATCAGCTGTTATTCAACCTTTTAGAAAACACATTATCATTCAGCCTCTCGAATAACCAACTATCATTCAGTCTTTCGGATCACAACTTAAGCCTTTCAAAATGCAAACTGGCATTCAACCTCTTAGAGCACTAACTGTCATTTATCCTCTTGGAACACCAACTGTTATTTGCCTCTTTGAACATCAACTGCCATTCCCCGGTTTTCATTTAAACTCTCAGGACACCCACTGTCATTCAGCCTCCCAGAACACCTTTAGTCTTTTAAAACACCAACTGTCCTTCTGCCATTTTTTATTTTTTTTTGCATCAGAACTTCTATTCTCTCCAATGTTAAGGCTTGAAGTAGGTTGATACAGCTTAGAAAGAGGTCAATTGCGGGTCATATGCACCTTTCTAATTTGTTCTTTAAATGATCTCAAAACCATCTCAAACTGATCTCAAATTCACGAAGAGTGCACCTACCAAAGTGGACACTGTGTATAACCTCAGCAGTTCTCTCATGACAGTTTCATAATGAAGCAGTAAGGTCTGGCTAGTACTTTTGGGCAGGACCTAATTGCCATGGAGGACAGGGGCCATCCTTGCAAACTATTGTACATCCTTTTTTAAAGAAGAGCTCCAAGCTCCCCACAAATACTGTAGCTGCTGGTTTTTAATGTAAAGACATTCACCTGTCCAGGAATCTTCAATCGGCTTCGGGTGGAGGCGCCGGCATCTCTAGTAAGGGAAACAGGAAGTGAAGCCTTGCGGCTTCACTGCCAGTTTTCTACTGCACGTGCAAGAGCCGCGATGTGCCTTGTGAATGGTCCCATTGTCCTCTGGTACCTGTGATGTGTTCCAGAAGACTGTAGGGGTTGGGGGGGGGGGGGTTGAGAGAATGCAAACAAGCAGAACTTCCCCTTTCGGGTGAAGTTCTGCTTTAAGTCAAGTGTAGTGTCGATGTCTTACGTCACGCCAGCTGATGGGGAAATCAGCTGGTGTGACGTAGCGTAGGAGGCATTATTCGACGGGAGGCACTCATCGACACTACACCAGAATGTTTTCTTCAAACAGTACATGCTTCAAGTTTCAGAAAACAGGTCAAACAATTAAACTACTTACAGTACTTAAAGCGGAGTTCCACCCAAAAGTGGAACTCTCGCTTATATGCTTCCCCCCCCCCTCCGGTGCCACATTTGGCACCTTTCAGTGGGGAGGGGGGAATGGGGGACCTGTTTTTGACAGGTCCCCTTCCCCACTTCCGGAAACTGGCCGCGGCCCGATCTCCGAAGAGTTCGTCCCCCCTCCTCGTTCCCCGCCACCGGGCTTTGCGCATCACGCAGTCGCAGTAGGGAACCAGGAGTGAAGCCGAAAGTCTTCACTGCTTGGTTCCCTTACCAGGAATGGCGGCGGCAGCACCCGGGAGTCAATCCGAAGATCAGCTGGGGTGCTGACATCGTGGGCTCCCTGGACAGGTAAGTGCCCTCATACTAAAAGTCGGCAACTACAGTATTTGTAGCTGCTGACTTTTAATTTTTCTCACCCAGGCTGGACCTCCTCTTTAATCACTTGACAAAAGTTCCTCCCATATTTAAAAGGTGAACTCTATTCTTCTGACAAACTTTGTAATGTATGGCTACAGCCCAAGATATCAAGTAAGCTGTTGTGCACACCTGCTATTCTGCACAAGTGAGACACAAGGCACTTTTGAAAATCCTGATGTAAATTTTGAAGATGGATTGCTTCACAGTGCCTGCAGATACAGAGGTCAATTCAAGCTTGTTTTAAAGCTCATTCATTGTTTGATAAGAATATGGAAATATTTGAATATTCTGGATACAACTCTGCTTTAAGCATAACGCAACAGGAGGAGCAGAACACTGCAAGGTGATAGGTGGGAAAACTCCAAGGTGAGCAGGAACACCTAAAACTCTAAGATAGGCAAGAACACCTAAAACGCCAAGATTCCAGTGTACAGAGCTAGAAAATACTAGGGTGAGTGAGGAAGTTTTTGTTACCCAAAGTGCTGATCCAATTTAGTCTCCCAATACAGAACAGTAAAATGAAAGGGAGTGTGGGGGGGGGGGGGGGGGGTTGCATTGGGAATACAGACAGTTGTCTTTAGATGTAAAATACAGTGAAACCCAACCGTATTTCCACTATCTCAGCGCTATGCAAGTATCAAGTATCTGAAATAATATAAAGTCACAGATAATCTAAAATATGTATCAACCTTATAAATAAAATCTAATCAACAGCCACTTAAATACCATGCATAACAATATTGTTAAATAGTAATGAAAAATTAGTACACAGAGTCCAGCTCTAGTTCCTAGAATCACTACAGCAGCGCTACTGTCATAATAAATTATGACCAGCTTTCATGTGGAAACACACACAAGTAAAATCAGTTGATAGAAGGTGAATAGAGTCCCAGAAGATACAGGAGTGATGATCCTATGATGATAAAACTATAGTGCACCTCACACCCAAGTCTGTGTGTGACACTCCCCTTTGGGGTTCACACTCACCCGAGAGTTGAACACATCAGGCATTTTTTATGCGCCAGTGAAGTCATGATGATGAAACGTGTCAGAGCGTGACCTCACGGCGACCGGAAATTACCTGTGCGTTCCACGCACAAGAAGTGATGAACGAGGAGGTAATCAGTGGAAGCTACCTTCCTATATTGTGAGTCTTTTGACTACCTGGGTCCTGCCAAACTCGGACTGTTTCAAAGTTTACCTCATACGCATTATGAAAATGGATGGGATGTATTGATTGAACACCTTAATAAACATGAGTTGAAACAATATCACGCTATTGGATACTTTCTTCTATCCAAGTACCGGTGGATATCGCAGGATAAATTGTGACCCTTTCCATGATACTGAGGCTGACCGTTGCCCATACATATCAATGGCTGATGTGTTCAACTCTCTGGTGAGTGTGAACCCCAAAGGGGAGTGTGACGCACGGACTTGGGTGTGAGGTGCACTATTGTTTTATTATCATAGGATCACCACTCCTGTATCTTCTGGGACTCTAGTCACCTTCTATCGACTGATTTTACTTGTGTGTGTTTCCACATGAAAGCTGGTCATAATTTATTATGACAGTAGCGCTGCAGTTGTTTTTAGATGCTTAGATACCTAAATAAATGCAGATGATCGTAACTCAGAGAATGAAGCCCTTTGCTAACAGTGACGAGGGTTTGTGCTTAGCAATGATTTTTTTCATTAAACATTTATGGGAAAGGGTTCCACCATGGGAAAGGGTTCCACCATGCACTGGGTAGGGGGCCAGTGTCCTAGTTCTAGCCGGGGGTGTGTGGCTCCATAGCGAAGTCATTGATTCATCTTCTAACGTGGGAAGAAGAAAAAAAAAAAAAAAAGATCTCTGGGCTGGAAGTTTTCAATTAGTAATGAAACACTGTATGCTTAAATCGAATGCATTGACTGGTTCACTCGCCACGCTCCCCCTTCTCACCTCTCCTTTCACACACGCAGATCGCGATCTACAACGCAGCTCCAAATATTCTCATCTACTAACAGAGATGTTATTGACAAGAAAGGAAAAGTAGGTTAGTCTGTGCGCTGTTTTCCTTCAGTTAACTCCTTTCTAGCTGATCTCTAGACCGGTGTTTCTCAACCTTTTTTCAAACAAGGCACCCTTTAAAATTATGGACAATCTCAAGGCACACTCCAAATTATGGACAGTCTTAAGGCACCCCATTGTAAAATGTAAAAACTATTCTAATAGTTTTACATAATGCAGCAACATCAAAACACGTAGGACACCCAGTGTTAGAGGTAATTTATTCTTCCAAAGCAAATACTAGTACTGACTAGTATTCCAGTGTTTCTCTTCTCCCTCAGTTTTTCTCCATCACTTAGCTAATAAGACCCCAAAGCTGATGGAGAGAGGCAAGGGAGGACCATACAAGGATGATATGCAGGCAACTGACATCCTCCTTATCAACTGATGATGCCATTGGTCATTAGGAGTTTGGCAGCTAGAAGGTTGTAATGGTGTGCAATGAAAACCTTTGGCTTTGTGTAACTAATGCCGCGCACACACGAGCGGACTTTTCGACCAGACTGGTCTCGACGGTCTATCCGACGGTCTTTCGGCAGACTTCCGATGGTCTTTCCTAACCAACAGAGTTGCCTACACACGATCACACCAAAGTCCGACGGATTCGTACGTGATGACGTACGACCTGACTAATATAAGGAAGTTGATAACCAATAGCTGCCCTAGCGTCAGTTTTAGTTCGTCGGACCAGCGTACGGACGAGCGGATTTTTCGACCGGACTCGAGTCCGTCAGAAACATTTGATTTCTAGGTCCGTCGGATTTTTGGGAAAAAAAAGTCAGCTGGAGCCCACACACGATCGAATTGTCCGACGGAGTCTGGTCTGCCGGATCAAGTCTGCCGGAAAGTCCGCTCGTGTGTACGCGGCATAAAAGGCAGGTTTCATCCATCCACTGGCTTGTATACAATTTTGAGGCAATTTTTAGGCATTTTGCATAGGCACCTGAAGAAACCTCAAGGCACCCTGGTTCAAAGACCAACATTTAATCCTGGTATGCTCCCATTAATAAATCAATAAACAAGTGCCTGACTGTGTCTTTATTGTAAGCTTCCTGTAGTACCCCACACAGCATGGAGAAGGGAGAGTCAGCAGTGTGACTGGCTTTGCACAATCTTATACTGGGAGATTGCTGACAAGAGGAGAGAGCAAAGTGCTGGCTTTCTCAGTGGGATGTGGTGCCCCTTTCACTGTCTAATCAGAAGACTGGAGGTGGGTCAGTGACCGGGTAGTATTGCTTAATGGCAATGAAGAAAGGCAAGGTCACTGACCTGACTGGCAGGGGTGCCTGGACCACCAGAACAGGCAGAGAGTTACAAACCTTTTGGCAGGTTGGACAAACTGCATATTCAGATTTCAATTTTGTTGTTTGGAGTTCAACTAACTAGGCTATTATTGGTATTATAGTTTGGAATAGTATCAGAGCATCAGACACCAAGCTCGGGCTGTGCAAACTGTCTTGCATTTTTTAACTAATGGTTGTGCCTTTTTGTCCATCTAAACTTCCAGTTTTTTTGGGGGGTTTTGTTAAATTTTCCTTGTAGAAGTCAACTCAAGCCTTATGTGGAAAGGTGAACTATATACTGTATATGTAGCACCCTCCTAGTTAGGTGCTAGGCTTTCAGGTATATTTAGTTCTTTTTGTGCTCCTCTGTAATCTGTGGAGCTGTGGCTGATTGCTTTGGGCTGATCAGGGTCCCACAGTCTGCACACTAGATTGCTTCTCCCTGCTTTCTGGAAATTTCCAGAACATGGGAGTGGAGCAATGTGAGTGAGCAGTCTAAATATTTATAAGGTTCCAGCTAATCCCTGGAAGGGGTGACCAGAAAGTGGTTGAAGAGACCATAAATAAACTGAAGCTGGAGCAGTCGGGGTTCTTGTATCGGGGGAGAGGCACCCAGCTGGGAGGGTTATTGCCCTCCCAGGCCAGCTCAGTGAGGTCCCAGGAGACAACTAGGGGGGGGGGGGGATTTACTCAAAGAAATCTCTGAGGATAAAGAAGAAGGGGGAATCTCACGCAGGGATAAGTCTGGAGAGTCCACATTTTAAATGTCTGCCTGATGCAGGAGGGAGGCAGCCAAGTACTTGAGGACTTGTGAGTATAGACCTGACAGCAGAACCTGGGTGACTGTGCTGCTGTTAACCCCTCGGTGCACTGTTTCCAAGGCATGGGGCTTTGTTTATGGTGCCTCAGTGCTGTCCATTTCCCTGAGAACCGATTGAGGGGACTGTACTAAGAAGTGGCCCCAGAAAGGAAAGTGTCATGTTATTACTGGTCAGCATTCTGGACTATCCCGCAGTTCCCTATCCTATCCAAGTTACTCAGCAATAAATATAAGAAAGACAACCCCTAGACCAGGGTTTCTCAACTAGGGTTCCTCCAGAGCAAGGGTAGGGAACCTCGGCTCTCCAGCTGTTTTGAAACTACAAGTCCCATGAGACATTGCAGGAACCTGACAATCACAGCCATGACTCCTAGAGGCAGAGGCATGATGGGATGCGTAGTTTCACCACAGCTAGAGAGCCAACGTTCCCTACTCTTGCTCCAGAGGTTGCTAGGGGTTCCTTGAGCAGTAAACAAACTCTGCCTATCGGATAAGTTCCCACAGATGACATTGATCTTTTTAGTTGTCTGTAAGGGGGTAATTTTTCCCAATGACCACAAGTATAAGGAACATTCTTCCCAATGACCATCACAATAATGTATCATGAGTTTTACATATAGTAATTTTTAGCAGGGGTCCCCTGAGACCGGAAAGTTATTTCAAGGGTTCCTCTGTATTAAAAAGGTTGAGAAAGGCTGCCCTAGACTATTCATTGAGCCAAAGGAGTGAATGGTGCTGTGTGCCTGGCTTGTCGCCGCGGTATAGGGAGTGATGAACCTGGGTTAAATCAATGGCCCTTGCAGGGGTAGCACTACATATAGAATGTAAAAAAGATTTTTGTCCACTTTTTCGAAGATGCTGACCCACTTCTGTTTTGTAGATCCTGAGACAGGCTGCACAAGTACACTTGCTGCCTTTACTCTATTTATCTTGCACCCCTGATTTCTCTTAAGATAAGCGCTCTTCACATATGTCATGCACATGACGCACTAAAGTACACCTGTCAAGAGAGACATTCAGGGAAATACAAGCAGAATCTAGTCAATTACAGGAACAGGGAGAAGATATCTCTGAGGAATCCTTACTATTCACTGAATACTGTTGCCATGGTTGCAAAACAAGCAGTTTTTGAATAGCAGCTGTTGAAGGACACAACATTAAATAACAAATTTACTTATTTAATGAATATACCTGTAAAATTGAATGAAGCCAGTTTTTTTTTTTTTTTTTTTTTTAATGAAGCTAGCTTTGAAAGTCATTTTACTAAGAAAGGGCTAATAAGTTTTTATAAAAAAAAACAAGACCTTTTTTTTTTATGCATTGAAGGTTGTTGGAACCGAAATTATATTCGGTTCAAATGGTACTTTTGATCTGCACATAAAAGAACTAATGAAAATACACTATGATATTACTACTATGTGTTTATGAATGAAGCCTACAAAGCTGTTCACAGGCTTCATTCGTAGAGGAACCGCTGTCAGCACTACAAAGACCCAAACTGGGAGCTAGCTGTCAAACATAATGCCCACAGTGGGGAGGTGTAGCTAAGGACGAATGTTTATTTTGGGTGTAGCGAGGTCTTCAACTGTTTCAAGAGGAACTATGGAAAAAAATGTATTTTCCCATGCAGTGGGGCACTGCATGGGTTAACTGCTCGTATTTGTCTAGGGGATTTATGAGAGGAGATATACTTACCTAATCTGCCGTTCCACCAAGCATAAGACCGGTCCCCACCGCTGCTGTTCCCCGCACACTAGTGGTCTTGTGAATGGACTGTTCCTGACGTCATCACGCCCATAGACCTGTGTTCTGCCGAAAACTCCAACTCGCCAAAATCTCCAACCATGTCACTTTCAGTGACTCTCCAGTATCAGTAATTGGAGATTTCCATGAGCTGATTGTTTTCACAGAACACCGGCAGCGTATATACTACGTGCACGACGAATCTGCTGTTTTGACAGAACACCGGGTAAGGAGAAAAAAAGTTGTCGCCGCCTTGGAAGTGGCCATTTTGTTGGTTACTAGTGGGCGGACTAACAATGTCCACTCATTATATCGTGTACTGTAGTGTATACGCTGCCGGTGTTCTGTGAAAGCAGCCAACTCGAAAATCTCCAATTGCTGATACTGGAGAGTAACCGGAAGTGACACGGTTGTAGATTTTGGCGAGTTGGAGGTTTCGTAAGAACACCGGCTCTGGATGTGAGGACAGCAGGAACAGTCCACCGCTGGACATGGGGGAGCGTGGTTTTCCAGAGGATTGAAGGACCGGGTAAGTACAGCTTTTCCTTGTGCCCCTAGACAAAACGAGCAGTTAACTAGACGTGCGCACTGCCGAAAAATTTGTCTGTTTTCCTTTCATTTGTTTGTTTTTTTGTTTTTCGAGTCATTCGCTATGATCACAATTCGTAAATTGGTAAATTCGAAAATTCATAAATTCATAAATTCGAAAATAAGAAAAAAAATCCGAAAATTCAAAAGAATAACTAACTAACTAATAATAACTAACTATTAAATTATAGGTATTGAAATTTCCTTTCAAATTTGGCTGTTAGTGAACGTAACACATACAAATTTATCCGAAGTTACGAATTATAATTAATAATGAATACCGCATCTAAACAAATGGAACGGAAGGAATTAATAATAATGATAATAAAAAGGTTTTATTATTATTATTATTGTTATTTATTATTATTCATTTGTTGCGTTCCATGCATTTAGATCCGGCATTCATTATTTCGGATATATCGTAACTTTGGATACATTCGTATTCGTTACGTTCACTAACTGCCAAATTTGAAAGGAAATTCCAATACCTATATTTTAATAGTTAGTAATAGTTAAAGAGGAGTTGCAGTCTGCTCACATAATTTGTAATAAAAACATCTTTGCCATTCTGAAGCTTCCCTCCAACCACTTTGCATATTATTTTCTATACACTGTGATTCTGTACAGTGGAACCTTGGTTAACGAGTAACGCGGTTAAGGAGCATTTTGAAAGATGAGCAACTTTTCTTTTAAAATTCTGACTCGGGTTGCGAGTGTTGT
Source organism: Aquarana catesbeiana (assembly GCF_042186555.1). Taxonomy (NCBI): domain Eukaryota; kingdom Metazoa; phylum Chordata; class Amphibia; order Anura; family Ranidae; genus Aquarana; species Aquarana catesbeiana. The sequence goes on along the minus strand of NC_133333.1, from coordinate 234,322,185 downwards.
CTTGCAAAACTAGCAGAATTTAAGTTAATGTGGTGTGCAGTACCGCATTTGGCCAGAGGTGCGGGGGCGCCGGTGACACTCGGAACGCCTCTGAGCCGTTCAGAGCCATCGGAAATACTCAGAAATACTCGGAAACACTCGGAAATACTCAGTTCCCGAGTGTTTTCGAGCCTTTACGAGCCTTTCCGAATTCAGCCGAGCTGTCCCCGAGTCTCTGGCACCCCCCCACCTCTGGCCACATGCGGTATTGCATGCAATAGAAGTCAATGCGGAACGAATTATCTTCGTTTCCATTGACTTCTATGGGGAAACTCGCTTTGATATGCGAGTGCTTTGAATTACAAGTATTCTCCTGGAACGGATTATGCTCGTAATCCAAGGTTCCACTGTACTTGCCAAATATGCTGCAGAAATCTCCTTCCACTGAGTCTGGCTGCATCCATTTTTACTGTGGGCAGCTGAAGCTGCTGCCTATTCACTTCCTGGATTTACACAGACACACAGAGCCACACCTCCAGCTCTGCAGCTCTGATTGGCCCTCTTATTACTCATCCTCTCTCCCTTCCTGGCAAACTCTCACTAGAGTGAGATAGAGAGAGCTGTGCATGATGTCAAACGCCTGGGCATTTTTCCAGACAAGAAACAGGAAGTGGGCTGTATAAAGTATTTACTGGCAGAAAACATTTTTTTTACTATCCAAAGTTAAAACAAGGACAGACGATTTATTAGATGGAAAGATGAAAAAATGACTGAAGTTCCGCTTTAAGTTATTATTAGTTAGTTCGGATTTTTAAACTTCGAATTTCCGATTTTTCGAATATTCTAATTTACGAATATTCAGAAAAATGTGTCAAATGGTTTTTCGTTAATTCGGATATTTCCAAACTAACAAATTTGCTGAAATTCATTAAAAAACAAATTCGGAACGAAAAAGAATTGCACGTCTACAGTTAATTGTGGACAAAGCCCCACTGCATGGGAGAATAAAACATTTTTCATGGAGGTCTTTTTTAAATATAATGTCGGACAAAAAAAATTACTTCAAATATGTTGGGTGGAAAAAAGAAGACATAATGTAAAAGTGGGCCTGGAATTTTTTAAAGGGAACATATAGTCATTTCAATGTTTTCCGATGCTATCCTGGCGCAACTAAAGTGAAACCAAGGTCAGAGGGGTGCACAGCAGAAGGATTTCTGGCAAATAGGTAATAACGTAGAAAGTTGTGACATCTGCCTTTTAGAAGTTTAAATTGATTGACGGGTTCGCTGAAGAGCCTAAAGGGATCTTCTGATGCTATTACTTTGAGTCACTGACCTAGAACAAGCATGCAGCAAGTGAAGAAACAGCCCCTGATCTGAAGACTTGTTCCAGCTCGGTGACTTAGTATTGCATACGGCATTGGATTAGCATGGCAGTGAGGCAGTCGGCGGGTTCAGAAGGAGGTCAGCTGTGGCAGGTCACATATATCCCTCCATGCAGCTTTAATGTCTTTTTTTTTCAGGCAGAAATCAGAGAAAGATCAGATGGAAGGGAAGGCTCTGCTGTAAATTGGTGGGGCAGATAGAACTCGGGCGAAGGTGAAGTGAGTCAGACAAAGACTTCAGATATTTAAAGCAGAAAGTGACAGCTGCGCAGGTCGGTGTACAGCTAACAGAAAAATGTGCATTGGGGGGGGGGATATAGAAACGTATAATAAAATAGAGACCCAGCACCCTTATCCATCACAGAGACCTGAACTATAAACGGCAACAGTTAGATTAAATCCTGTAAATTTTCAAAAAATTATGATATCCAAAATTATCCATAGGCGATGATTTAAAAATAATTTACAGGTTATCTGTTTAGCGTTAACCATGAATTATGGCGCTATAATTATTGCTCTCCCCCTGACGTTTGCATGGATACATCCTCACATGGGTGACGCAGTTGGTGTTTACACGTGCTCACCCTACGCTGCACTTTTTATATGGGGTGTGTCTGGGGGTGACAGGGGTGCTTTAACATTTTTATCAATTATTTTTTATTATATATATATAGTTTTACAAATTTTTTTTTTAACTTTTTTAAAAAAATGGTATTGCTATCACAAGGGGGCTATCTATGTGATAGCATTGGTAGGGGACAGCTCCTCTTTATGGAGGGTGGGCACACTTTGAGAGCCCCATAAAAGTGATCAGGTTGCTCTAGTCTAGAGCCACCAGGATCATTTTTATTGGAAAGTCCTTCGCCATTTAACCTTGGTAGTCAAGTGAAACTAAAGTAGTCAAGTTAAACTATATAGCAAAAAACGTTTATGGAGAAGGAATGGACTTTAAGGCATAGAGCCTTGGGACTTTAAAGGTGTCTGAATTATGAGGGTGTTCAGAAATGTATTCCCAATTGAACATATTGGTTAAAAAATAAATTTTATTACAGCAATTAAAAAAGCCATGAAAAGGCTATACAAAACTATATTTTTTTGGCAAGGTTCCCACTTTTTGTAGTAATTCAGTACTCATATTATACATAATTATCTATCTATGTTTATACAAAAAAACTAATTTTATTGTCTAATGCATTACTCATGTAATTTCAAATTTCCATTTATCCTCATATTGAAGTATCTTTATGATTAACCATTATCATATTATGTATATAATGACATTTCACTATATTGATTTGTCTTCCTTTTCTCTTATGCAATTTTTAGTTTAATTGATGGCAAATACCAATTCTCCTGAAGAAGCTCCACTGAGCGAAACATGTTGAGAACAAAGTGGTATCCACACTAGGCACTGTGACTGTATTTTATTAATTTTGTGAATTTTGTATAGCTATAGCCTTTTCATGGCTTTTTTAATTGCTGTAATAAAATTCATTTTTTAACCAATATGTTCAATTGGGAATAAATTTCTGAACACCCTCATAATTCAGACACCTTTAAAGTCCCAAGGCTCTATGCCTTAAAGTCCATTCCTTCTCCATAAATGAATATTTGGGATGTGGTGTCATAAATTTTGGTTTTCCTTTGTTTCACCATATTTACTATATAGCAAAAACGTTTTTATTAAACACATGTTTGGAAGCGAAAAAAAAGGGGGTGTTCGAGGATGACCATTAGATATTAGGCCTTTAAAAAAGTACATGTTTTTAATACAATATAATGATTAATATAATATAATATTATATAACATACAGTAATATAATATACATAGATTGTACATCCAGGATATCAAATTCTTTAAAAAACACTGGATATCATATGTGACTTTTGTCGTTTACGCGTTTCACGAGTAATCTGGTTCTTCAGGACCATACTTCAAAGACAACAAATATGTTACATATCAATTTTGATCTAAAAATAAAAAAACATAGAAATATCTATACAAAATAATTATATAAGTACAAAAATGTGTCCAAATTAAAAGAATCTGTCCGAAAGGGACAGAAACGTACAAAACATAAGAAAACAGTTCTTACAAAAAAATATACACAAGACAAGATGCTAAACTATATAGCCAAGTTTTGGATTGGATGAAGGGTTAGCAGCCTTGTCAGCTTTTTTTTTAATGATGAGAGTACCGAACCACAGGAGTTCTTCCCAATCAATAGGTTCTATCAAGAGTTGACATCCAACACATTCCTGGGGTCATACACAAGTCCACCTTTATCAGGGCTACAATATAACAGAAACATGTTTTTATAACACCGATTTAAATTGCGATAGTTAGTATAAAATCTATCTGACTACATATCTATATCTAGGACTTCAAATGGGCTTTAATGTTGCAATAATCCATGCAAAACTAAGATTAGGAGGACTTCAAACATGTGTCCGCCTCAAATACAACAAAGAATGCAACGTGCCAACTGCTTTTTACATTTTTCCAATTTTCCCAAATTTTCTCGAAATACAACCTGGTAAATTACTGTATCTATACATACTTTGTGTGATGTTTCTGACCTTACGTGATAACCTCTGTGTTCATCCAGCCATGTCTCTGCACCTATAAATAGGACACCACCCAGCCTGAAGGTGAACACACTCTGCCTAATCTTATCACCTGTCACTACAATAAGGTCTCTTAGGCCCCTTTCACACTGGGGCTTTTTGCAGGTGCTATTGCGCTAAAAATAGCGCCTGCAAACCGACCCGAAAGTGCTGCTGCTTTGTCTCCAGTGTGAAGGCCCTTGGGGCGCTGGTAGGACGGGAAAAAAGTCCTGCCAGCAGCATCTTTGGAGCGGGGAAGGAGCGGTGTATACACCGCTCCTTCCCTGCTCCTGCCCATTGAAATCAATGGGACAGTGCGGCTATACCGCCAGCAAAGCGCCTCTGCAGAGGCGCTTTGCAGTGGTTTTTAACCCTTTCTCGGCCGCTGGCGGGGGGGTAAAGCTGCCCCGCTAGCGGCGAATACCGACGGTAAAGCGGCGCTGACAATAGCGGTGCTTTACCGCAAACGTCGCCCCCCCGCCCCAGTGTGAAAGGGGCCTTATTAAGCAGTCACTTCTGCAGGCTGCTGGATTAGGCTGGGTTCACAATAGTGCGAATTGGATGCAATAGCAGGAGATTGTGACCGGCTCTCTATGCAGCCTATTCACATATCTCCGCTGCGGCTTCGGTGCAAATTTGCACAGGGGTCCTGTGCATCTTTTGGTCCATTTCAAGTTTGAACTCAGCCAAAAATTCGGAAACGATGAACGGCGACGCACCGGACCCCTGTTGTGAGCCGCATGCAGCTTATGCCCTGTACACACGACCGGTTTTGCTGTCGGAATAAAATCTGAAGGTTTTTCGGATGGAATTCCACTCAAGCTGTCTTGCATACACACGGTTACATCAAATTCCGACTGTCAAGAACGCGGTGACGTACAACACGTACGACGGGAATACACGTACAACGTCTCGTACTTGCTTTAGAGCCTGCATCATTTTTGGTACGTTGGAACAGCATACAGACGAGTGGTTTTCCTGATAGGAATTTGTTCCGTCAGTAAAAAATATATAACATGTTCTCTATCTAAGTCCGTCTGAATTTTCAACGTAAAAAGTCAGATGGGGCATACACACCGTCGGAATATACGATGAAAAGCTCCCATCGGACTTTTTCTGTTGGAAATTCCCACCCTGTGTACGGGCATTAGATGTGAACCCAGCCTGAGAGATTTTTTTTTTTCCGTATCATCCTGCAGACGCAACATGAAGATGACTAAACTGATAGATGCTCAAAAAAAAAAAAAGGGATTTATAGATGTATATAGACATGTCATTTATTAGAGTTTGACACAGAGCAATGGAAAAAATAAAAAATGTGCAAGAAGGTTTTGATGGAAGCCTTCAAAATTTAAAATAAAGGCCACCTTAAAAATTGCAAAAATCTATTTTTAGATGTTGTATTAACGGCATAAAATGATAAAAGGAATGCACAAAAGGCTTTCTTTCATTTTGGTAGCCTAAAAAAAAAAAAAAAAAAAGTATAAAAAGTCATTATATTTAAAAAGGATTTGCCAGAATGGAAATTTTGGAGACACCATTGCTGACTTGCTGACAAAGTATGGAGGTCAGAAGCAGAGTATGAGCTAATTGATTTAGATTGAATTAATTTAGCTGTAAAATTACTAATTTCGTTACCTGCAAAATTTTGACAAAGTAAAAAATAATTTGTTCATTCAGTTACTTAAGTTGAATTTGCTTTAAAAAAAAAAAAGTTTGTTTTCTTTATCTAGAGGGTGTGTTTTTAAGGTCAGTTTAGGTTTTTTTTTTATTTTTATTTTGAGCACTTTATGTTTGTGTTTTTCTTTTTTATCATTTGATCATTATTTGTGTTCGGTCACTTAATTTTTTTTTTTGACTCTCTGTTTCTTTTTTTTCTGTTAAAAAAAAAAAAGGCTTACCTAGGATCTATTTTTGGGCTCAAATAAAGGTCCAGGATATTTGAGTGGAGCTTCAGTAACCTTCAGGAGCAATTTAAAACCCATTGTATAGTTAAAGAAATTAAAAAAAAACTTTAATTTAATTGACTGCAACGCATTTCACTAAAAATAAGTAATTTAATCAAAATCTCCTAAAATCTTGTTATAATTTAGTGGAAATGAAAATGCTCCATTTGGCTGATTCCTAGATAGAAGCTTACTTCAGTGGACGTTTGCTTGCACCAGGCCGGTAACCCACTAAGTAGCTTATTGAAGGATGGAAACGAATGAAAATTTTAGGGACAATGATTGGCAATTTATTTTGTAAGGGACCCAGACTTTGGACCAGGCACGTCAAACTGAAATAAAACAGTGAGCTAAAATGAATGAAATTATGCTTTAAAGTGAAAACAATTGCAGGTAAAAGCACAAAAAAATCAAGGATTGTATTGTATATATAATAATCAAGTATTTTATATAATTGTATATATAATTATGCATTCTAATAATATATACAATATATACATATATTATTAATGCATAATTACTTGCAGCTTTTTTCTCTCCATAAATTATTTTTTATTTACTGATAATATGCTTTTGAACTTGCTGGAAGATTTGACTGCTCCAGGAAGAATCATTTACCTAGCACAACCCCTTCCTTCCTTGAACATCATAACTAGGGTTTAACTCAGGGGTCTTCAAACTACGGCCCTCCAGTTGTTCAGGAACTACAATTCTCATCAAGCCTAGTCATGTCTGTGAATGTCAGAGTTTTGCAATGCCTCATGGGATGTGTAGTTCAACCGAACCTGTCAGTGCCAGGTCAATCAACAGAGGACAAGGCATTTTGTACACAATGGGGTGAGGATAGTCACTTCATCATCAAAATAATATGGCCACATGGAACGAACCTAAGCTAATCACTAGTCATAACCCTCTCCTTTTCTCCTTTTCTGGGAGTGTTCTATTATGCCGCGTACACACGGTCGGACTTTTCGTCTACAAAAGTCCGACAGCCTGTCCGACAGACTTCCGGCGGACTTTCGGCGGACTTGCAGCAGACTTTCTAACGAACGGACTTGCCTACACACGACCACACAAAAGTCAGACGGATTCGTACGTGATGACGTACACCGGACTAAAATAAGGAAGTTCATAGCCAGTAGCCAATAGCTGCCCTAGCATGGGTTTTTGTCCGTCGGACTAGCACACAGACGAGCGGATTTCGGGGTCCGTCGTAGTTACGACGTAAAGATTTGAAGCATGTTTCAAATCTAAAGTCCGTCGGATTTGAGGCTGAAAAAGTCTGCTGAAAGTCCGGAGAAGCCCACACACGATCGGATTACCAGCCAGCTTTAGTCCGTCGGCGTCCGTTGGACTTTTGTAGACGAAAAGTCCGACCGTGTGTACGCGGCATTACTGTTGTGCTGGCCCAGCTCCTACTCCCCTCCCTACACCTCCTTTTATGCAACTGCTGTTGGAGAGTGAAGGGGAAAACTATAGAATGTCAACAGCTCTGCATCTACTGGGGCTTCTGACATTAAAGACATAAACATAAACATTTATGCCACAATCGAGATCCTAGAGGTACTGTGTTCCTTGGGATCGATAAATTTAGTAGCAATTGGAGAGGTAGTAATACAATCAGAGGAATATCACGCTTAGAGACCAAGTGGATATATCAGGTCAGATGCTATGCTCCTCATGGAATTAATATTGAGTGGGACGTTAACTCCTTCATCAATAATAGTTGATTGATGAGGTGAGGTTATCGAGCCCTAGTTCTGTCTCCTCTAGATTTTTTTATTCAGATTTTTTATTCAGGTTTTAAGTGTCCTTTTTTATTTTATATAAGGTTTATTCAACCATGCTGATGTTGATTATTCATATAATGTTATTAGTTTAGCTATATCTCTGTTAACCGCAAGATGGAGCTGTTTCCTGGTTCAGTTGCTGTAACATTTAAATACCTTAGATTTATGCTGTCGCGGCCTGGACTAACACTAAGTTGTGGTTTTTTACCTATTGTGTAATGTCTTGGCTTACGATGGCATTTATCTTCTTATGTGTATTTTATTACATTCTCAATTTATTTCCGGTATCCGGAACATACATATTCCATTCTGTTTCCCTTGGATCAGTTTTGGTTTACATCTATGACTGCATTCGGTCATTGGAGCACATAGTAGCTTCCTGATTCCTGTTTTTGGAATGCAGAGACCGATCTGCCCATTGTTAAGCTCTCCCCTATATATATCAAGCTCAACACGCCCCTGGCGACGTCAGTGATGACGAAAAGCGTAGGGAGGAGCCTGTGATGTGTGACGCGACTTGTGTGCTGGCACGCAGCTGCCATTTTCCTGGTTGGAAACGCCGGACGTTTCCTTCATTTGAATGTTATCTACTACTTAAATGTGCGTGTTACAACTTAAACAATTCAATAAACAAGATGTTTGGGATGTCTGCACTATGAAGTTTTTCTACATGGTTAATACATGTGGTGCAGGAGCTGTTATATTCAATCCCATACTGGTGTGGATCTGATATTAAAAGGCATCTAGGCTTGCATGTATTCACCGTAAGGAGCTGCAGTCTTTTATCCCCCATGCTGCTGAGGAGCGGTTATTGGAAAAATACCTATGCTTGTTTAAATCTACCTAAGGGTAAGAGGCAATGTGTTTGGGTGATGGTGGCGGTGTCCTTGCAAGAGGATTTCACAAGATTTTTCCCTGTTATTTTGGACTTTTAAAGTGAAGTTGTTGTTTAAGTCATTTAAAACACTGAAAGCTCAGTATACAGTTTCTATTTTAACGCTACACGATTTACCACATTGCTGACATTAAAGGCTCAAGGTTTTTTTACCCTCATGCTCCTTCTCTATGCAGCAGCCCCCCCCCAACACTTACCTGAGCTCCATTGAGATCCAGCAATGTGCATGAGAGCCTCAGCTCTCTGGGGACTCTCCCTCCTCATCGGCTGAGACAGCAGCAGGAGCCATTGGCTTCTGCTGCTTTCAGTCACAACCAGTGAGCCAATGATAAGAGAGAGGGGACGGGGCCAAGCCGCTGCTGTGCGTGTGAAAGAACACGCAGAGTAGCACCTTGGGAACAAGCCTGCTTGGTCGTCCCCATTCTTGCATTGGGGGCACTCGGCAGAAGGGAGGTCCAGGAGCACCGGTGGAGGCCCTCAGAAGAGGAGGATCAGGGCTGCTCTGTGCAAAAGCATTGCACAGAGCAGGTAAGTATAACATGTTTGTTATTTTTTAAAAATTGCCTTTAATATCATTTTTAAGATGGCGGCACCCAGCAGCATTCCCAGGGCTTGTGGATGTCTACATAAGGGAGGCTTTTACAGGTACTTGCATAAAACACGATAAATGCACCTCTAATCTTATGAGATTATTTTGTTAAGATGAATGAATTAGCAACAGGGAATCTTTAAGGGGCAACGTTATATTTACTCAGGGCCACAACTAAATTACATGATAAGGAGTCCAGTACTTAGGTAGTAAGTACCCAACAATATGGGACTCATTGCAACTCATAAATCTTATCCCAGAGAAGTAGGCCATTATAACATTTCCTGGAGTAATGAACTGCAAAACTGCACAAGACTTGGAGTTCTATGTATCAACTGGAGTTTTGCTGGGGCCTCATCCAATTGAAACTCTTCAACCACCGAGGGCCAAAAAAAAGGAGAGAAGGTCCTTTGGGCGTTCTCAACTTGCACTGATCCTAATTCACCCTTATCCTGGCCGCAATCTTTTAGAAGTACAACTTTCTTGAGTTGTCTTTTTTTTTTTTTGACACATCCTTTTCTGAAAATACCACTCGACCTGAAACTGTCAGCTGGCGGGAAGAGAAGTGTGAAAGGGCGAGGTGTAGCGGTAAGGGGGAGTAGGGAGATTCAGATGGTTCTGAATGAATTACCATACATTACCGACAAGTTAATCATGGAGGAGTTAAGGGCTTTGGAGAGCTAAAGAGGACACTGAGAGATCTCATGTTATCCAGATGAGTCACTTTAAATCTTTATTATCTCTTCCAGCCTAACAAGTGCATCTCATTCCAAAAGCTCCTTAAAGTGGACCTTTCAGTAATTTTATAAAGCAGTATAACCATGCAGATTATGGTGAGAAAGGACTAAAGGGAACAAAATGCCCCCCAACCAAATCAGTATGTAGCACAATAAAGTCCTCTTAGGACAGAACGTATTCACAAAATGTCCCATTCTGTTACATATCCCAAAAATAGGATTATTCCTAATTTCTGGACAGTGGGCAGAGCCATGCCAATCATTCCTTTATGCCCCAACATCCAAATGCACTTACTGACCCCCTGGTGTATAGTGCAAATCTGGCCTAATATTATAGAGCCATTTATTCCAAACTACAAACAACTGTTGGTTTTTTTTTTTGTTTTCTTTTAGCCTGGGGTGCATAGAGCAAAAACAAAGCACCAAAGTGAACCAAGTAGAGTACACTTATGTACATTTAAAAGAGTACACTTATGGTGTGTCGTATGGTCCCCTCCAGAAGATCAAGGACCCCTCCCTGCCCCCCCCCCCAGGGCGTAGGACTCCTGAAAGGGGCAAGGCACACTTAGGTCCACTTAGCCAAGAGGCTCAGTGGACTCCTCTCCTCACCTTCAGCTGAAGCCAACCAACGAGTACAGGGTGGGGGCTCTCCCAAAGACAGAGACCCCCCCAAAGCAGGTGAGCAAGGAACCTACCTAAGAGCCACATATCACCCCCTTAACTTCAGGGTAGGCCTGAAGACCCAAACCCTACAATCCAAGTTAAAAAAAGCACAAGTATTAGTGCAAAGTTACATACACTTGAGGAAAATAAGAGAAATTTAAAAAAGTGCCAGTGCATGTGCAGTGGCTAGGCCTTGTGGCCTGGTAACAAAATTTGCCCTGGTCTCGGCCAAAAAGCTTAATGAGGCTTGGTGCAGAAAAAAGCTTTGGCGACATAACCTAGTGCTGTTTTACACAGTGGGGTCCCACACCCATAGTGCTACACCTGCACCCCCAGGACTCAACTTTTAGCTGGCACTTAACACCACGGCTCTTTGTCATCTCAGTCCCTGACCAGACAAGGTAGCACAATCAAATCATGAGGCACTGGCCCCCTTGGAATCCTCCACCAAGAAATTACTCCAGGCGTTCCTCCTCGCCCAGTGGGTGAACTGGTTTTTGTTCCCCTGAGAAGATCCCTCAGGTCCTATAATGAAGATGAAAATGGAGAACAGCCAAATGCACATACAGACCTGCTAGAGGTATATAGTGCAAATACAGCCTAATATTATAGAGCTGTTTATTCCAGCTGTTTCAGGCTTTTTGAACCTCAACACTGCAGTGTACGGAAGCCATAGCTTATATGGAGTAGGGCTTGTGACCATACAGGACAATTGTCAGAAACCATGAAATCAGACCGAGACAGAAGTACAGTTAAATCACACTTGTTTAATAATAAAAGTAAAAAGAACAAGCGTAGTCAAAACATAGCCAAAGTTCAGTAACTGGAACGGATAGTCAACCAAGCCAGAAGTCAGGGATCAAAGTAGTGGAACAGCAAGCAGGATCTGGAGCCAGAAGGGATGTCAGCAAAGTAAGTCTTTAAACAGGAACGCAGGAGATGTTTCTTGTGATGTTGACCAAGGCGAAGGCAGAGCTCCTCTGGACTGGACGGCTTAAGTAGGTAGGACTGATGAGCAGGATATCATCAACAGCTGAGTCACTGTGGAGAGATAGGAGCTGGCAATTAGCCGACAGCTGAGCGGCCAGCTCAGAGAAGGAAGGGCTGAACCCAGCCCTGACAACAATATAACTATACAGGTTATGGTGAGAAGGGCCTAAAGCCCTCCAATTGAATCAGTATGTAGCACTATAAAGCCTTCTTGTAACAGCCTCTTAACACCACTCATCTGCCCACTTTCCAGGTAGGTGTGCCTAAATTATGCCCACTTTACGGTTTGGTCCTACCCAGATCCTGCCTCCAAATATGTGGGCATAAAATGCAATGAAAGCGCCAAGAGTCCAACGTTTTTAATGATAAAATTGTCTCATAGAAGATAAAAAGCCAACATGCTTCAGGGGTCAGACTCCCCCTTCATCAGGGCTTAGGAATTGTGGTTGTACCCAAATGGACAAAGTAGATAACAATTATATCTGCACTGTGAATTACTGTTTGCAGCAGTTTCACAAGAGCAGGTTAAGCCAGCTTTAATGAGTACAGCATCTGTATCTACCCCCCTGTATGTACTTGAGTTTAGTCTTAATATGCGGGGACCGCCTATCACGCTTATTACCGGTTGGTCTCACCCCAGACCCCAACTTTAAATACGCAAAGACCGCCCACATGTGGCCCATAGTCCCTCAATTAATGCCTTTTTGAGTTACTATCCATGTGCAGTAATTTTAAATAAGACTAATGCTGTGATCCTGGGACCTAGCCCCAGACACGTCATTGGTGAGACAGAAGGCCAAAATGGGGGACAGTCTCAACAAATTCACGATAGCTGACATCAGTACCAGGACAGGTTTTTCCAGCACCCAGGGCAAGGATATGGAACTGCGCCCCCCTCCACCGCTGCTAATGCATGCTATAGAATGGGTGTGCTGCCCTGTCCCCAATCCCTGCCCCCTTGCTTCAGCTGCTCAAGCTTGGCGCGGAGTGTGCACTGTACATGCGTGGTCAATCACTTGCTTACCAGCAACTTCCAGCAACCACATGCATTGAAAAAAATTTACTTAAGCGCTGATATGAACCTAATTGGTAAGTAAGAACTAGTTCAGCTGCAACTAATTAAATGTGCTCTGATGCCACATACAAGATACTAATACAATAATAATAGTGCGCTTAAACCCAACTAATGAACAATAATACACAGTGCACAACAGTGTGATCACCAATAATCCGCAGATGTGCAGAATAATCAAAAAATAATAATATCGCTCCTACCTCTATGAGTAGAGGTATAATATGTGTACACACACAGTGATAGTAAAAAAGTGTAAAGAAAGTTCCAACAAAGAAATCCCCACCACCTAGGAATAAAGTTCCTGCTCACCTTCAAAAAATGAATGAAACAAAAAACCCCTTAGTCAAATAACACTTTTCAGAAACATGGATCCTCGCTACGGTGAGCTTATAAATTCCCCGTGATTCAGATATTCTGTTTTCTCCAAGGATTATGGATTCTAAAAAAACTCTCAAAGATAAAAAATACATCATTGCGCAAGATTGCTGTGTATTCATAAATTCACAATTAATATAGACTATTCACTCACATTTGGTTTGGTTAAAAAAACGCTGATTGAACGATCAGTAGTGCATGCAGCTGTCCTCCTCACTGCACATCTGGTATAATGAAACACTGGAGGTGATGTCACTGGCTCCCTCCGACGTGTTGCGTCACAGGTCACGTGACTTTCTAAGGGAAAATGAAACAATGTCAACTCCACATGCATGTTGTATTTTTAATGTCAGCTGTGGGCATTTGGGGTGAAGAGTGAGCATGTTGGAGCACAGCACGAGAGCAGTAGCTGGTCTGGAGAATGCGTCTAGTCAGGTGATGCCCCCCCATTACCACTACGCTCAGGGCAGCTGCCCCTCGTGCCCACCCCTTGGTTGGCATGTTTGCAAGACTGGCTGAACAGGATTAAGAATCCTTAGGCAGATTAAACAGTAAACACACATGTACAATACTTAGCTATTTGCTGTGAATTCCACGTTTGGCGAATATGTAAATGAAACATACTGGCAAATGCCAGTTATGGTTTTCCCCAGCCAAGGTGAACTGATCTTGATACTAGTAATACATTTATCATTTAGGTTCACTGCATTCCCACTTATGCATTTGGCATGACTCTCATCAGCCATACACTCAGGGAGAAGGCGCTCATTAAACTACTGAGAAATATACATCCAACTATGAATTGGAATGAGGATTAGTTTCGAGACGCAAGGCCCTCAGTGTAGAAGGAGCTCATTAAGGCTTCTCTGTCACTGCAAATTATACCGGGAGCCGTAACGCAATCCAAAATGATTTGTTAGGCTCAGACTGAGGAGAAGATGGTCTTATTGATTATTTTCTATCCTACATGGGAAGAGGGGGTGACTCATCACGAGATGGTGCGACCCCGAGGCCCCCCGGGCACCTTGAAAGGCGTCTTCGATATGTGACTGCCAGACTTATTGAACCTGAGCCTGGGGGGGACCAATTATGTTGATAGCGTTCGAAACTGACTCCGTGTCGACGCCACTCAGGAGAAGCCGGTGATGGCTGACAAGTCTATGTCCCTTTATGTCAGCTGTCACCTCTGTAGAAGAGATGTCTTCACTAGGGAGCACGGCGGATCTATTTTCATGTTTGTACAATAAATGGGATCACACTGAGCACAAAATCCGAGATGTGTCATCATGACAGCCCCATAGACATGTGTGACTTTATTCAGCAAAACAGACAAAGTGCCATAACCATAACGGATCAAACTTCATCAGCAAACACTAGAAAACCAGCATGGGAGCCGTCTGCGGGTATCAAAGCTGAACGCCAGTCTTCCCCTCCGTCTTGCACAGTTGTACAGGATCCTCTCATGTACTAAAATGTCCTACTATGATTTCACTGCACACGGTGAGCTTCTCACTACGGACATTAGAAGCTGCAGCAAGTCAGCCATGTCCTGGCTGGAGGACATCCACATAGCTCCCAAATGTCCCTAATTTTGAGGGACTGTCCCTCATTCCTGCCCCTTTGTCCCTCATTTTGGTCTGATCTATATAACTGTATATAAAATGCACTATTTATCTATCAAACTGTGTTTCCCGGTACTAAACCTTTCATCCAATTCCTAAATTGCTGCATTTGCAATTCCAAAAGCCAATATAGAGGAATAGTAGTGGTAAAAAAGCACTTGTGGGTTTAACCACTTAAAGACTGGAAGGATTTACCCCCTTAATGACCAGACCATTTTTTGCGATTCGACACTGCGTTACTTTAACCGCTTGTCGACCGGCTCACACCGATATACGCCGGCAGAAGGGCACGTACAGACATATTAACGTACCTGTACGTTGCCCTTTAAGAAGCAGCTTGAAGCGCAAGCTCCGTGAGTGTGATCGCGGGTCCCGCGGACTCGATGTCTGTGGGGATACCCGCGATCGTCTCACGGAGAGGAAGAACAAGGAAATGCTGATGTAAACAAGCATTTCCCCGTTCTGCCTAGTGACACTGATTACAGCTCCCTGTAATCGGGAGCGGTGATCAGTGTCGCGTCACACATTGCCCCTCCCCCTCACAGTTAGAATCACTCCCTAGGACACACTTAACCCCTACTGCGCCCCCTAGTGGTTAACCCCTTCACTGCCAGTCACATTTACACAGTAATCAATGCATTTTTAATCGCACTGTATATATGTGAATGGTCCCAAAATAGAGCCAAAAGTGTCTGATCTGTCCGCCATAATGTCGCAATCATAATAAAAATCGCTGATTGCCACCATTACTAGTAAAAAAAAAATTATTTAAAAAAATGCCATAAAACTATCCCCTATTTTGTAGACGCTATAACTTTTTAAAAGCTTATTGCGATTTTTTTTTTACTAAAAATATGTAGAAGAATACGTATCGGCCTAAACTGAGGAAAAAAAATGTTTTTTTATATATTTTTTGGGAATATTTATTATAGCAAAAAGTAAAAAATAATGCGCTTTTTTCAAAATTGTCGCTATTTTTTTGTTTATAGCGCAAAAAAAAAAACGCAGAGGTGATCAAATACCACCAAAACAAAACTCTATTTGTGGGTTAAATCGACGCAGTGCCAAATTGCAAAAAATGCTCTGGTCTTTTGCCAGCCAAATGGTCTGGGGCTGAAGTGGTTAACTGACAATTTCGCGGACGTGCGACGTTTTACCTAAACAAAATTGGCGTCCTTTATTTCTCACAAATAGAGCTTTCTTTTGGTGGTATTTGATCACCTCTGCGTTTTTTATTTTTTGCGCTTTAAATAAAAACAGAGCGACAATTTTGGAAAAAAAATATATTTTTAACTTTTTGCTATAATACATATCCAAACAAAAATGTAAAAAAACTTAATTTCTTCATAAATTTAGGCCGATATATATTCTTCTACATATTTTTGGTAAAAAAAAATCGCAATAAGCGTATATTGATGGGTTTGCACAAAAGTTGTCGCATCTACAAAATAGGGGATAGATTTATGGACTTTTATTTATTTTATTTGTTTTTACTGGTAATGGCAAAGACCGACAATTTAGAAAAAAAAACAATATTTTTTACTTTTTGTTATAATAAATATCCAAAAAATAAAAATAAATTTCTTCATCAGTTTAGGCCGATACGTATTCTTCTACATATTTTTGGTAAAAAATCGCAATAAGCAGATATCGACTGGTTTGCGCAAAAGTTATAGCATCTACAAAATAGGGGATAGATTTATGGCATTTTTATTATTAGTATTATTTTTTTACTAGTAATGGCGGTGATCTGCGATTTTTAGCGGGACTGTGACATTGCGGTGGACAGATCGGACACTTTTGACACTTTTTTGGGACCAATGACATTTATGCAGCGATCAGTGCTATAAAAATGCACCGATTACTGTATAAATGACACTGGTAGGGAAAGGGTTAAAACTAGAGGTGATCAAAGGGTTAAATGTGTTCCCTGGAAGGTGTTTCTAACTGTGGGGGGAGGGAACTGACTGGGAGTACAGAGAGATCGCTGTTCCTAATCACAAGACAGAACGGGGTTCTGTTTGTTTACATTGACAGATCCCCATTCTGGCTCTCTGTGGAGCGATCGTGGCTGGCCGGAGGACATTGTGGTCGCAGGTCACGTGTATCAGCTCCCGCTGCTGTGCAGCACACGTGCGCGCCTGCTATAGCTGGGACCGACGTACAGCTATGGCCATTCGCGGGAACAAGCTGACCTGCCGCAGTATAATGATGGCAGCTGGTCAGCAAGCGGTTAACCAATATTTTTTTTGTACAATTATCCTTTAAGGGAACATGGTAGGGAGTGTGTCCTATGCCTACATACTTTTGCTAATAGGCGTCCCTTAGAGCTACACGATTAATCGCGATCTCGATTCAAACCCCCCCCCCCCCCTCTCGATCTTAATCCAGCATTTCCACGATTCATACAGTGCAGAGATGTTCGCTGCTCACTCACAGCTGTCAAAAAAAAAAAAAAAGAAGAGTCTCCGGCAAATTGCTTAGCGCTGAGGGATAACTATAAACAATGTATCATTTGGTTCTTTTAGATCAAAGGGATGAACTTCGGTCTGTAAATGAGGCCTAAAGACTAAATCTTTTTATGAGACTTGCTGTTTACAAGTTAAAATCTGTATTTTTTTGCTAGAAAAATGACTTAGAACCCCTTAAACATTATATATAAATATATTTTTAACAGAGACCCTGGAGAATAAAATGGCCAGTGTTGCAATATTATATGTCACACTGTATTTGCGCAGCGTTTTTTCAAACGCAATTTTTTTGGGAAAAAAAACCACTTCAATTAATAAAAAAAAAACCTAAACAGTAAAGTTAGCCCAATTTTTTTGTATAATGTGAAAGATGATGTTACGCCACGAGAATCGTGAGAGAATCATGATTTTTATTCTAAGCAAAAGAACCATGATTCTCTTTTTATCCAGAATATAGCAGCTCTAGCGTCCCCCATTCCCATCTCAGAAAGTTGGGAGGTATGCATCCAGCATCATCTAACACTTTCCTCCCCAGGCTGATGGTCTCTGGCCTGCCCCTTGTATTTTCAAAATTTAAATAGCATGTTGATGAGGGGGGTAAAGGAGGGACGATAAAACATAGGAAGATTAAACTTTGAAGTGTTTCTAATGGTCGATGTAACAGGTTATACTTACCTGCTCTGTGCAGTGGTTTTGCACAGAGCCCCGATCTTCTCGGGTCCCCTAGCGGCACTCCTGGCCCCTCCCTCCTGCTGAGTGCCCCCACAGCAAGCTGTTTGCTCTGGGGGCACCCAGACAGGCTCGCTCCCAAGCCACTGCTTTGTGTGTCATTTCTGGAGTCAAATGTGCCCGAGGCTGTCTCAGCCAATGAGGAGGGAGAGTCCTTGGGGAGCTGAGGCTCTTGTGCAAAGCGCTGGACGAAGATTGGACTTAGGTAAATATTTGAGGGGGGAGGGGTTTTATTCTAGTGATTTGAGCTGAAGGGTGAGGATAAATATTTGGAGTAACCTTCTAGAAGGGTCCTTCCCTCCTAGGTTTTTTGCCTGAATAGGATGTCAGAGAAGGGCTATTACCATCATGCATAGAATGCATTAAGGTAAAAATCCTTGAGACTTTAGAACCCCCCTTTAAGGTAAAAATCTTCTGCATGCAGCCCCCCATACACTTACCTGAGCCCGATCTCGATCCAGTGATGTGCACGCAAGCAGCAGCTCTCTCAGCTCACTACATCCTCATTGGCTTAGAGGCAGCAGCAGGTGCCACTGCCTCCTGCTGCTGTTAATCACAGCCAATGAGGAGGGGAACAATTAACTGGCCTTCTTCAGTTCTTGAACCAGAATAAGTCTGCTGCTAGTGAAGAAAACCCTATTTGTCTACCTATTTGTGGTCAGTAACCCAGAAAGATTCTGAAAAAGCATGACAGCCATGCAACTTGCTTTTTTTTTAAGAGACGTCAGTAATGTTGGCCTCCATGTATCTTCATTTTTTAATCTTCTCTAACATGTCTTTCCTTTCCACGGCATCGTGGTTTGCAGGTAACATGGACACAGATGACCCCCTGTTACAGGACGCCTGGCTCGATGACGAAGACGACGAGGTGGCCTTCAGATCACCTATATGCAAGAACTGCCAGTGGACTTCTAAGCCTTTAAAAGACACCATGCCACCGTGCGAGTTTTGGAATATAGTGGGATGGGTGTTTACAAACGTTTACTGCGCTGCTTTTCTACTGGCCTTGGGCTGTTTAGTCCCCGTCGTCCTCTCCGTCATCATGTTTGTACATTACCCGACACTTGACATTGACATCTCTTACAATGCATTCGAGATCCGCAATCACCAGTCCTCCCAGCGGTTCGACGCGCTGACCCTTGCCTTGAAATCTCAGTTTGGCACCTGGGGGAGGAACCGCAGGGACGTTGCAGACTTTACATCTGAAACATTGCAGCGGTTGATCTTTGAGCAGCTACAGCAACTCCACCTGAATACCTCCCAGCAGGACGGCCCCGTACGGGTCAAACGCAACTCCCCGTGGTGCAATAACACTTTGAGAACTAATGGCTCAAACTCCACTCCTTCAGTACCCTTGACTCTGGCGGTGAATCAGTCCCGCCACCCACGTGGGGCATCTGTTAAGGAATATTCAGGTGTTTACGTGACTCCCAACACGCAAAGCCATGCTCACTGGCGGATTGAACTTATCTTTTTGGCCAGAGGGGACGAGGAGAATAATATCTTTACTAAAGAGCGTTTGATGACCATCCATAGGATTGAGAGGAAGATCATGGACCACCCCCACTTCCGGGAATTTTGTTGGAAACCTCATGAGGTCTTAAAGGACCTTCCATTGGGATCTTATTCCTACTGTTCACCTCCTAGTTCCCTCCTGACCTACTTCTTCCCCACGGAGAAAGGGGGCAAGATTTACTATGATGGTATGGGCCAGGACCTGGCTGACGTGCACGGTAAGTCTACAGATTGTAATTTTCCACTACAAAAAGTTGAAAAGCTGGAGAAAACTTTTTTTTTCTTTTTTTAAAGTAAAGGCTTAATGAGAGTCGAAAAGCTGCAGAAATGTTGAAAGTTAAAAACTAGAAAGTCAAAAAGTTGCAGAAATGTTAAAAAATGTAAAGCCTTATGAAAGTTGAAAAGCTGCAGAAACTTCTTTTCTAAAATTAAATGACTCGTGAAAGCTGAAAAGCTGTAGAATTTTTTTTTTTTTTTAATATGAAAAGACATTTGAAAGTTGAAAAGCTGCACAAATATAATTTTTTTAAACTGGAAGACGGGTGAAAGTTGAAGGACTGCATATTACTTTTTTTAAATCAAAAGGCTGGTGCTCATATCCTAGTAAGAATTAGGTCCACACTTGCCCATTGACCATGCTAAGCAGCCGTGGTCATGCTGCTGTCAGGCATTCACAATACGATACTGCCTCCTCCTTAAGGCGGAACTAAACCCAACATTTTAACACTTTCATAAATCACGTGTTGGGAATGTAACTGTCACATTGGTTTTGCTCTCAACCAAACTGGCAAACCATCAAATGGCTGGTGCCATAACTGATCAAAAGTGCAGCATCATGGCAGTTGAAGATCAATTTTGGTCCAATAAAGGCCAAGCTGACAGCTTCCTTGGCTAAAAACGATAGGAGGGTTTAGTTCCGCTTCAAAGCCTGTTTTTTTTTTTTTTCTTTACTTTGCCGAATGGCAAATGTACTATATATGGGACTAATGCACTGCAACTACAAGCCAAGTGTTTGGTTCTCTGTTGCGGCACAGCCCCATTGACTTACCTGACGAAGGGGCCCTGCGTGGCTCCAAAACCTTGCTGTATGCTTACCATGTGACCATGAAAATAAAGCATTGGACCTTTTTGAGGAATCCTTGGTGTGCTGATGATACTTTTTCCTGGGTTAGTGAGACACAACTCTTGAGGAATGAGAACAGGAGGCAAAGCAGGGCAGCAGCATTGTCAATTTGGGGGTGGGTGGGTGGGGGGGGGTAAATGTATTAGCAGATTTAAATACAATAACAAATTGAAGCCAAACTGCAGCTAATACTTTATGGTCAGTTACAGCAAAACAGGTTTTTTTTTTTTTTTTTTTTTGGGGTGGGGGCAGTGGTGGCTGCACCATTAGGGAGGCTACTCCCTAATCCATGCGCCCAGCCCCTAATCTACATGGAGGGCGATGGACACATGGATTTCAATGTTTTTTTTTTAAGCATGTGGTTAGACCCCGAGGCTCTAATTGGCTTCAAAAAGGGTGGGCTCAGGATGCAGAGCACTGCTCCCCGAGCCCACCCAGTTGTGTGACATTAGCAAATTAATATTTACTGTCTTCCTGTTTCTCCTCCCTATCAAATCGGGCAAAACTCAAATTTTTTTCCAAGTGCCAGAGTCAAAAATGGAAGTGAGGGGGGACCCCGTCTTAGACAAATGCCACTGGAACGGGTGTCCCTATTGGAAGACTTCTCCTCCCCTCCTGTTTTGGTGGCAACTGTAACCAGGGCCACTGATCAGAGGGTATTACCTGTCCTTCAGTACGGGACCCAGGCCCCAAAAGTTCAACAGGGGGGCCTAGAGCAGCAGGAGTGGGTGCAATTACTGAAACCAATCCCCCTGTGCCCCCCCCCCCATGTTTACAATGCTTCATTTGATAATCAGGAAGCCGGTCCTGAGCCCTGATTGGCCGTGAGTCCTAAAACCCGATTTGCCATGAGTCCTAAGTGTAGCACCCTGGGGTTTAGTCAGGGAGCGCCTCACAAATTTACTTGCCAAGAGTAGTCATCTTGGTCGATTGATAGAGATCTATTGATGTCTCCCAAAGTTTGGCATTGTTGTACTTTTCTCTTCTACCACTAGGTGGCCAGGAACATGGTGGTACTAGATATGAGAAGGCCAACCCAAGGTCAGGTTATGGGTATATGGGGTATCTCAGCCAATGGGCAGGGGTTTTCTTGAATCCCTTGGCCTGCTGGGAAAACCTATATATTGGGGTGAGGTCAGGTGATCTATGGTCTGTGCCACCTGGACGGCTGTCTGGGTGGATGTGTGTCGTATGCCCGGGCTGCTAGGCCAGAGATTGGGCCCATCCCGGGGGCATCTGGCTGCCAGACTGTGTGAGGGCCTATCCAGAAGCAAGAGGGCAGCTCAGGGTTGGGACTGCGGCTTGCAGTCCAACCAAAAGTGACGGTCCTGTCAGCTGGAGAACCAGCCGGAGTCAGTGGTCGGAGGTAGAAGGGAAGCTGTCACCAAAAAGGGACCGACCACCTTTACCAGGGACCATAGTGAGTAACTGAAGAAAGTGCTGGAGCCATATTCTCACCAAACGGTACGCACGGTGGGGAATCGGACTTCAGGTGGTGATCAAGTCAGGGACCCAACCCGAGGTGACACTTGCAGGGCAGCCTTGTGAGTCAAGCCAGGGACCTCTCCGGTTAGCAGGGGTGAAGCTTGAGAAGTACAGTGGGGACGGAAAGTATTCAGACCCCCTTAAATTTTTCACTCTTTGTTATATTGCAGCCATTTGCTAAAATCGTTTTAGTTAATTTTTTTCCTCATTAATGTACGCACAGCACCCCATATTGACAGAAAAACACAGAATTGTTGACATTTTTGACTTTTGACATTTATTAAAAAAGAAAAACTGAAATATCACATGGTCCTAAGTATTCAGACCCTTTGCTCAGTATTTAGTAGAAGAACCCTTTTGATCTAATACAGCCATGAGTCTTTTTGGGAAAGATGCAACAAGTTTTTCACACCTGGATTTGGGGATCCTCTGCCATTCCTCCCTGCAGATCCTCTCCAGTTCTGTCAGGTTGGATGGTAAACGTTGGTGGACAGTCATTTTTAGGTCTCTCCAGAGACGCTCCATTGGGTTTAAGTCAGGGCTCTGGCTGGGCCATTCAAGAACAGTCACGGAGTTGTTGTGAAGCCACTCCTTCATTATTTTAGCTGTGTGCTTAGGGTCATTGTCTTGTTGGAAGGTAAACCTTCGGCCCAGTCTGAGGTCCTGAGCACTCTGGAGAAGGTTTTCGTCCAGGATATCCCTGTACTTGGCTGCATTCATCTTTCCCTCGATTGCAACCAGTCGTCCTGTCCCTGCAGCTGAAAAACACCCCCACAACATGATGCTGCCACCACCATGCCTCACTGTTGGGACTGTATTGGACAGGTGATGAGCAGTGCCTGGTTTTCTCCATACATACCGCTTAGAATTTAGGCCAAAAAGTTCTATCTTGGTCTCATCAGACTAGAGAATCTAATTTCTCACCATCTTCGGAGTCCTTCAGGTGTTTTTTTTAGCAAACTCCATGCTGGCTTTCATGTGTCTTGCACTGAGGAGAGGCTTCCGTCGGGCCACTTTGCCATAAAGCCCCGACTGGTGGAGGGCTGCAGTGATGGTTGACTTTCTACTACTTGCTCCCATCTCCCGACTGCATCTCTGGAGCTCAGCCACAGTGATCTTTGGGTTCTTCTTTACCCCTCTCACCAAGGTTCTTCTCCCCCGATAGCTCAGTTTGGCCGGACGGCCAGCTCTAGGAAGGGTTCTGGTCACCCCAAATGTCTTCCATTTAAGGATTATGGAGGCCACTGTGCTCTTAGGAACTTTAAGTGCAGCAGAAATGTTTTTGTAACCTTGGCCAGATCTGTGCCTTGCCACAATTCTGTCTCTGAGCTTTTCAGGCAGTTCCTTTGACCTCATGATTCTCATTTGCTCTGACATGCACTGTGAGCTGTAAGGTCTTATATAGACAGGTGTGTGGCTTTCCTAATCAAGTCCAATCAGTATAATCAAACACAGCTGGACTCAAATGAAGGTGCAGAACCATCTCAAGGATGATCAGAAGAAATGGACAGCACCTGAGTTAAAAATATGAGTGTCACAGCAAAGGGTCTGAATACTTAGGACCATGTGATATTTCAGTTTTTCTTTTTTAATAAATCTTTAAAAATGTCAACAATTCTGTGTTTTTCTGTCAATATGGGGTGCTGTGCGTACATTAATGAGGAAAAAAATGAACTTAAATGATTTTAGCAAAATGGCTGCAATATAACAAAGAGTGAAAAATTTAAAGCGGGGTTCCACCCAAATTTTGAACAATATCTGTATGTATTCTCTTCCTTGCCTAGATGCTGACATGCCGTTTAAAAAAATTTAAATCGCCGTAATTACCTTTTATTTTTCTATTCTTCTTTGCACTTCCTGGTTCTCCTCCCGTGGGAGTAGGCGTGTTTCAAGCCTCTCCCAGACTCCTGGGAGCTAGTCTCAGGCTTCCCAGGATGCCACTGAGCATGTGCGGGAATGAGCGGTGAATGCTGGGAGCACAGCATTCACCACATCCAGGAAATAAATGCTTGTGGGCTTCAAATGCCCACAATGAAGATGGAAACTGCCTGCAGTGAATAATATAAGTTATTCTTTCTGACGAAATCTGACACAGGCAGACATATTACACACAATATGTGAGTATGTAATGCTGAGAAGAAAAGTTTGCAAATGAACTCAAAAAAAAAAAAACGATAGATAGGTGGACCCCCGCTTTAAGGGGGTCTGAATACTTTCCATCCCCACTGTATTTGGAGTGCCAAGCTAAGGACCCAGCAGGGAAGCGTGGGTGACGCTTGAGGGAGATACCACCGCCAACCTTGGAGGAGCTCAAGGGATTCAGAGTCAGCGAATCAGAGGGTCTAGTGAAAGCTTGGGAGCTCAGTGTTGAAGAACTCCAAGAGGCAGTTGTAGTGGAGTTGAAAGAACTGTTAAAGGACTGTTGCCATAGGAGACAGCATTCCTGCATGTGCAGAAGTGGCACCTTGCTGGGGCCTTTCGCTGCACGGCTGTCCTCCTATTGAAGTCTCGGAGTCTGCCAATTGAATCGATAACTACTTAAGGGTGTCCTGGCCCTTACCCTCTTTCCCCCAAAAATACAAAAAGGACTGTCAAAAGAAATAAAACCTCTTTTACATCCAAGAAGTGTCTGGCGCCCAATGACTTTTACCATCTCTGCACCCACTATGCCT
The DNA here is from genome assembly GCF_042186555.1 of Aquarana catesbeiana. NCBI lineage: Eukaryota > Metazoa > Chordata > Amphibia > Anura > Ranidae > Aquarana > Aquarana catesbeiana. The sequence continues at coordinate 234,297,538 of NC_133333.1, read as the reverse complement.
CACAACCCACTACATATTGAAGGATGTCAGCTATCTCTGGCCTTGGAGGTCCTCATTAGACTGGACAAGGCCGGAGACCTTACTACAGAAGTCCTGATTCGCCGGGACTTGTGAGGAGACACGGGGGAAGCCGCCGAAGCAGTGACCTGGATGGGGTTAAATGCGGGCTCGCGCTGGGGGTGGGGGTGGTGGTGGGGGTGTTGGGAGGCCCTTTGGGTGGGGGCCGCCCCACCAAGAAAATTGATCACCAACTGCCACTGGTGGGGGTGGGGGGGTTAAAGGTTTTATGTGAATAAATAAAACCTGATCATTTTATTCGCCCCTGCCAGTATTAAACGGTTTGTCTCATCCATGTAAACTGATACATTCTCCTGGAGAGCTTGAGCTTTTGAAAAACAACAGACTTGCTGGCTGGCTAAGACTTGGTAAGCTGCAATATAATAAATGTTTGCTTTTGCGTTTAATATCACTTTAATTCTACTGACAGACTGCATCAATCCAAAATGTAATTTTGTATTTTGAGTTCCACTTTAACGGCTTCCTGACCAGCCGCCGCAGTTATACTGCGGCAGGTTGGCTCCCCTGCGCGAGCCGGCGTAGCTATATGTCGGCTCGCGGGGTCGGGACAGCAGGTGCGCACGCCCGCTGCACAGCGGGCGTGCCAATGCTCGTGGCCGCGGGTCGCGATGACCGCCGGCCACGAGCGATCGTGAGCAGGAGACACAGAACAGGGACGAGTGTGTGTAAACACACACTCATCCCTGTTCTGTTCTGAGAGGAGTGACAGATTGTGTGTTCCTTTTAGCTAGGAACCACGATCCGTCACTTCCTCTAGTCAATCCCCTCCCCCTTCAGTTAGAATCACCTCGCAGGTAACACAGTTAACCCCTTGATCTCTCCCTAGTGTTAACCCCTTCCCTGCCAGTGACATTTTTACAGTAATCAATGCATTTTTATAGCACTGATCGCTGTATTAATGCCAATGGTCCCAAAAATGTGTCAAAAGTGTCCGATGTGTCCGCCATAATGTCGCAGTCATGATAAAAATCGCAGATCGCCACCATTACTAGTAAAAAAAAAAATAAAATAATAAAAATGCTATAAATCTATCCCCTATTTTGTAGATGCTATAACTTTTGCGCAAGCCAATCAATATACGCTTATTGCGTTTTTTTTTTACCAAAAATATGTCGAATAATACATATCAGCCTAAACTGAGGAAAAAAATTGTTTTTTTTATATATTTTTGTGGGATATTTATTATAGCAAAAAGTACAAAATATTGGGGGTTATTTACGAAAGGCAAATCCACTTTGCACTACAAGTGCACTTTGAAGTGCAGTCGCTGTAGATCCGAGGGGGACATGCAAGGAAAATAAAAAACAGCATTTTAGCTTCATTGGTTGATGAAATCAGCAGAGCTTCCCCTCATTTCAGATCTACCCCTCAGATTTACAGCGACTGCACTTCCATGTGCATTCGTAGTGCAAAGTGGATTTGCATTTCGTAAATAACCCCCATTGTGTTTTTTTTTTTTGTGGCTCTTTTTTTGTTTATAGCGCAAAAAATAAAAACCGCAGAGATGATCAAATACCACCAAAAGAAAGCTCTATATGTGGGGAAAAAAGGACGTCAATTTTGTTTGGGTGCAACGTCGCACGACCGCGCAATTGTCAGTTAAAGCGACGCAGTGCCGTATCGCAAAAAGTGCTCTGGTCAGGAAGGGGGTAAAATCTTCCGGGGCTGAAGCGGTTAACCGATCGGTGCCCAGACGTTTGCACAAGACTGTATGAAGGAGTGGAGGTGATAGAAGTGCCTGCATTCATCACACGTTATCAGCTATCAAATAATGAATGAATTGCATCATATGGAACTACAAAGTATCCTTGTTCTTACACAGCGTTTGTTCGGCACGTCTCTCTGTATAGCTCCAAGCAGATGGCAGCTGTGAAAGTGAGATTGGTGTTAGTTCTTCTAATCTTTGAAGAATTAAAGCTGAACTCCAGGCAAATCTATAAGACACAAATAATGCAACAACATTGAATTCATTAATACATCATTGAATGTGCTTTTAAATGAGAAGAGTGCAGGGACCTGATTGGGCGTTAGTATCATCCTCTTGCAATCCCTGTACAGCAGAGCTCAGATTTGGAGAGAGAAAAGCATCGCAAGAAGCAATCAGTTGTGTGGCAGGTTTCATATGGTCACAAGGGACATGCTGATAGAAGGACATAGCTCCCAACTGGCCCTGATTTGGAGGGACTGTCCCTCTGTCCCTCATTCCTCCTCATTTGTCCCTCATTTTGGTCTGATCTATATAATTGTATATAAAATGCATTTTTTATCCTTCAAAAAGTGTTTTCCAGCGCTAAACCTTTCATCTGATTTCTAAATTGCTGCATTTGTACATTTTAAAAGCCAATATAAAGGAATAGTAGTGGTAAAAAAAAAAGTCCTTGTGGATTCAATTAACCTTTTTTTTTTTTGGTTAATTCACCTTTAAAGGGGTGTGGCAGGGGGCGTGTCCTATGCCTGCATACGTTTGTTAGTAGGTGTCCCTCATTCCCATCTTAAAATGTTGGGATGTATGGAAGGAGAGAGCAGAGTGACAGAGAGATGAGTTCATCTGTCTGCTGATTTTCCTTTCGTTGTGCAGTCATAGGTTGAAGTGGTAGATTGGGCCTTAGGTAGGTATAGTTTGGTGCTATTATTATACACTATATTGGCAAAAGTATTGGGACACCTGCCTTTACACGCACATGAACTTTAATGGCATCCCAGTCTTAGTCCATAGGGTTCAATATTGAGTTGGCCCACCCTTTGCAGCTATAACAGCTTCAACTCTTCTGGGAAGTCTGTCCACAAGGTTTAGGAGTGTGTCTATGGGAATGTTTGACCATTCTTCCAGAAGAGCATTTGTGAGGTCAGGCACTGATGTTGGATCAGAAGGTCTGGCTCGCAGTCTCCGCTCTAATTCATCCCTATCGGGTTGAGGTCAGGACTCTGTGCAGGCCAGTCAAGTTCCTCCACCCCAAACTCACTCACCCATGTCTTTATGGACCTTGATGTCCATATGTCAATATGTATTTTGCTACATATTTTTGGTAAAAGAATCCCAATAAGTGTATGTTGATTGCTGTACAAACTATGGGATATTTTTATGGAATTCTTTTTTTTTACTAGTAATGGCGTCGATCAGTGATTTTTAGCGGAGCTGCGACATTGCAGCGGACAAATCGGACACCACTTTTGACACTTTTTGGGGACCAGTTACATTATTACGGTGATCAGTGCTAAAAAAAATGCGCTGTCACTGTACTAATGAGAATAAAGAAATACAGTGGAGCGCTAAAAACGATAGTGAACTGAATAGTAAATATGCATAACATATAACCAATATAATAATCAAACAAAAATCCAATGTTCACTGTTGTGAACTAAAGAAAAATGAAAGTTCAAAAAAGAGTGTCCATCAAATACACAATGAATCTTCAATCAAATGAAAATGGTGCAGACAAAATAAAAATGTCAGGGAAGCTGTAAATGTGAAGAAATCCTCTGTCATAGAATTATAGATGGGTACTCTTACCGCATACGGTGGACCCACTTACCAGCGGTATATGGGCTGAATGCCTCATGGTTTAGGTTGGGCAGGAGAAGGATCACTCCAAACAGGATAAGACCACTCTTCAACGGTGATGGTCCAGGCGAGGTTCCTGAATCCCTGTGGTTCTCCAATGTATGACGAACACCTCCACTCAGTGGGAGAGCCTTCAGGGGGTCGGAGTATATGCAACAAAACTCAGTCGAACCAGGGGGAGAATAAGAAACTACTGGTGATCCCCAGTATAAAAATTAAAAGAAGAGCAATATGGGGAGCAAGCGTAGAGAGTCCGACGCGTTTCGTCCCAAAGGACTTCAACTTGGGCATGAATACTATTCAGTTCACTGTCATTTTTAGCACTACACTGTATTTCTTTATTCTGTTTGGACTTTGTTGTTTGTGAGTATTAGCAGCTTTTTCACATATTTTGGTTAGTAATTTCCCACAGTTTTCTCACTGTACTAATGACACTGGCAGGGAAGGGGTTAACATCAGGGGCAATCAAAGAGTTAAGTGTGTCCCTAGGGGGTGCTTTCTAACTGTGTGGTGGGCGCTTTGACTGGGGAAAAACAGAGACCCGTGTTTTTGCTTAGCAGAAACACAAGATCTCCGTTTTCCCCTCTGGCAGAATGGCGCTCTGCCTTGTTTACTCTCCTTAGAACGGTCAGCGGGTCTCGGCAGACATCACATCCGCCAGACCCACTGATTGGCTCCCGCTGTGTCCAATCACAGTGGGAGCTGGGAGCTAGTCGCCGACGGCACTTGCGTGCCCCAGACCCTGTGTACGAAATCACCTACAGACACGTGATATTGCGCAGGAGGGCCGCCCTGCCGCAGTATATAAACCATACATAAGTATCCCTGCATTGCTCCTACATAACTCCCAACTTTTTGCGATAGAAAAAAGAGGGCGGTCTGGATGCTGCCTCTTAATATAACACAACTCCATCCCTATTAAACATTCAAAACAAGAGAAAATTCGCCCATGGGACTTTAAATGAGTTGGTCATATAGGTCATGATGAGTAGTATAAAGATTTATTGAAGTTCCAAAAACATAATTTATAATGAGCATAAAAACATCATAGGGCATGATTAGACCATTGACATATTGATTACAGTATAAAAATACATAGTATACATATACAACTTAGTACTCAACGCGTTTCGCGAGCTCTGCTCGCTTCTTCAGGAGTTGGTGTATATGCAGGATATCTACAAAATAATAGGTATCAATAAGATATAACATTCAATAATGATAATGGTCAAAGAAGAAGTACGTGGCCTAAAGGAAATACCCCATACTTGCATTATGGTCAATGGGTCCATAGGACTGATCTACAAAGGCAACAGCGGAAAGTACTCCAACCGGGAGCTGAAGGTGCGTAGCCCGCAGTAAGCCGAGCGGGGGTCCAGTAGGAGGCGGACATGGCGAGGAAAAGGAAGAAAAGGAATGTTGTATATCCTAGGATGTCCCAGAGGCCACATATGTCATGACAACTGTAATAAAAATTATATATATGTATGTATCTTCTAGAGTAATATAAGGGTATAAATAGTATGATATCGCTCTTATGTAAAGAAATCCATGACATAATAGGTGTGGGTGCAAACAGGAAAGAAAGGAAAATGATAATAAGAGAGTGTAAAGGATGCATGGTGTGAAAGGAAAAGAAAAGAATTGTGTTCCTTGGTGTGTCTCAATAGCCATATATAGTATGTTCACAATGTTGGCAGTAAAATGTATGTAGATCTAATGGTAAACACCATAAAGGTGAGATAAATATGTAGAGATAAGGTATCTTTGGATGTCCATGTAGTATACTAGAATGAAAAGAGGGCACAAACAAGCAAGGGTGAATATGAACACAATACGAGGAGTAAGATGAAGACAAACCAAGATATAGAAAGAAAACTAGAGAGATGTGTCTTAGTAATAAGTAATGAGTATAACATTCCACACATAGTATGTGCAAGTGAGGTTGAGTAAAAATAAAATGACATTTTGCATGATAGTGATGTGCTTACCCATGTGTAGGACCTCTCAGGTACGAGGGAACAAGCCAAGTGAGGAAAGAGAGGAAAGTTCGCCATGTCACAGCCTCTAAACTTAAACCCCCGAGCGGGAGCGTTGGGCTACGCCCCTAACGCCATACGAACGTGGCTGAGGTGGATGCCCACGCTGCGCATGCGCGAGCTCCTCCAGCCAACGTGATCACGCACTGCACGCCAAATCGTGGAGCCGCAAGGATGCGGAAGTCACACGATGGGTGCAGGTGTATGGCGCCGATGTAAAGGTGGCCCCGCCCATACAAATTAGGAGGGGAGGGGACAGCAGGGGAGAGGGTAGCCCCCCATTTATACATCGCAGCTCCCGGAAAAGAGAAACAAAACTGCGGCCACCGATGGATACAGCACATAGGAGACACTACCATAAATCAGCTAGAGTGGCATAAATGAATGATATAGTACTCATATATAATGTATAATGGCAATTGGTAATAGTAAATATGACCACGAGAGCAGCAAACGGACCAAGTGGGCTAGTAGGTGTCTTCCACCTTAATAATTCAATAGAAAAAAGAGGGCGGTCTGGATGCTGCCTCTTAATATAACACAACTCCATCCCTATTAAACATTCAAAACAAGAGAAAATTCGCCCATGGGACTTTAAATGAGTTGGTCATATAGGTCATGATGAGTAGTATAAAGATTTATTGAAGTTCCAAAAACATAATTTATAATGAGCATAAAAACATCATAGGGCATGATTAGACCATTGACATATTGATTACAGTATAAAAATACATAGTATACATATACAACTTAGTACTCGACGCGTTTCGCGAGCTCTGCTCGCTTCTTCAGGAGTTGGTGTATATGCAGGATATCTACAAAATAATAGGTATCAATAAGATATAACATTCAATAATGATAATGGTCAAAGAAGAAGTAACTTTTTGCGATGGGAATGAGGGACACCTATTAGTAAGAGTATGTAGGCATAGGACACACCCCCAGCCACGCCCCCTTAAAGGAGAATTATATAAAAAAAAAAAAAATAGTTGAACCCACAAGTACTTTTTTTTACCACTACTATTCCTTTATATTGGCTTTTGAAATGTACAAATGCAGCAATTTAGAAATCAGATGAAAGGTTTAGCACAGAGAAATGCTTTTTTAAAGATAAATAGTGTGTTTTATATACAACTCTATAGATCAGGGACAGTTGGAAGCTATGCTCCTGTATTGAGTGCTCCTTCCAGCGAGCTCCTAGCAATGCAGAGGATCCCACATCTGGAGGAAAGTCCCTCTTCACTGGGCTGGAGTGGCTTCCTGTGAGATTTGGGATGCTCTGTGTTTCTAGGATCTCGCCGGAAGGATTGTGACCTCTGCAGTGTGGAAGCTGACTGTGCGGTAAGTGCAATTCCTTTTTTCCCTAATTCTTTTTTTTAAAGCTACCATGTGATGATTATTTGAGTTGAGGAGGCCTGAAATAAGAAGTGGACCTTGTTTTTAACCACTTCAACCACTTTTGTCCCTTCCTGACCAGGCCAATTTTCAGCTTTCAGCACTGTCGCACTTTGAATGACAATTGCGCGGTCATCCATCACTGTACCCAAACAAATTTTTTTATCATTTTGTTCCCACAAATAGAGCTTTCTTTTGGTGGTATTTGATCACTGCTGGCATTTTTATTTTTTGCGCAACAAATAAAAAAAGACCGAAAATTTTGAAAAAAACATTTTTTTTAAAGTAACCAAGGCCGCTGATAAGAGGGTAGCACCTGTCCTTCAGTACGGGACCCAGGCCCCATAGGTTAACAGGGGGGCCCAGCGCAGCAGGAGTAAGTGCAATTACTGAAACCAATCCCCCTGTGCTTCAGTTTGTAAATGAACAGGGAGCCTCTGAACAAAATGCTTCCTGTTCATTCACTCTGCAGCTGAGGCTGCAGAGATAGGATTGAGAAGTCTGTGTCCTCAATCTCTTTCTCCATCTCAAAAGTGACATATTGTGGGGTTCATTTACTAAAGGCAAATCCACTGTTCACTACAAGTGCACTTGGAAGTGTAGTCGCTGTAGATCTGAGGGGGACGTGCAAGGAAAATAAAATACAGCAGCAAATAGAAAATAAAAATCTTTTACAACAAAAAAAATGCTTTAGCAGCGAAAGAATCAGGAACAGTCGGGCTTGGGAGAAAAGAGCTAAATATGTTAAACTCCACCTTTTTATGCATATTACATTCAAAATGTATTTTTCATTTTGGGTAAAGTAGGGAAGGGATAAAACTTTTGTTAGTATTTCATTTTAAAATAAATTTAATTTGTTTTCATATGTGTCTTATTACGGAGATTTCACTTAATTTCCTGTCCTATAGGCCAGGGTTCTCCAAGTTTTCATAACAAAGGGCCAGTGTACTGTCCCTCAGACTTTGGGGGGGGGGGCAGACTGTGGCCAGTTGGAATGAAAAAATTTCCTTGTGTCAGTGGGAGTAAACAGAGCCCCATTGTTGGTGTCAATTTGAGGAATAGTTCCCCATGATTGGTGTTAGTGGGAGGAATAGTGCCCCATCATTGGTGTCAGTGGGAGGAATAGTGTCCCATTGTTGGTGTCAGTGGGAGTAAACAGTGCCCCATCATTGATATCAGTGGGAAGAATAATGCCCCAATCATTGGTGTCAGTAGGAGGAATAGTGTCCCATCATTGGTGTCAGTAGGAGGAATAGTGCCCCATTGTTGGTGTCAGTGGGAGGAATAGTGCCCCATTATTGGTATCAGTGGGCGGAATAGTGCCCCATTATTGGTATCAGTGGGAGGAATAGTGCCCCATCATTGGTGTCAGTGGGAGGAATAGTGTCCCATTGTTGGTGTCAGTGGGAGTAAACAGTGCCCCATTATTGGTATCAGTGGGAAGAATAGTACCCCATCATTGGTGTCATTGGAAAGAATAGTGCTCCATCATTAGTGTCAGTGGGAGGAATAGCGCCCCATCATTGGTGTCAGTGGGAGGAATAGTGCCCCATCATTGGTGCCAGTAGGAGGAATAGTGCTCCATCTTTGGTGTCAGTGGGAGTAAACAGTGCCCCATCATTGGTATCAGCGGGAAGAATAATGTCCCAATCATTGGTGTCAGTGGGAGGAATAGCGCCCCATCATTGGTGTCAGTAGGAGGAATAGTGCCCCATTGGTGTCAGTGGGAGTAAACAGTGCCCCATTATTGGTATCAGTGTGAGGAATAGTGCCCCATCATTGGTATCAGTGGGAGGAATAGTGCCCCATTGTTGGTGCCAGTGGGGGGGAATAGTGCCCCATCATTGGTGTCAGTAGGAGGAATAGTGCCCCATTGTTGGTGTTAGTGGGAGTAAACAGTGCCCCATTACTGGTATCAGTGGGAAGAATAATACCCCAATCATTGGTGTCAGTGGGAGGAATAGTGACCCATCATTGGTATCAGTGGGAGGAATAGTCCTCCATTGTTGGTGTCAGTAGCAAGAATTATGCCGCCATTGTTGGTGTCAATAGGAGGAAAAGTGTCCCAAGGGCTTGATGTAAGAAAGCAAAGGGCTGCATCTGGACCCCAGGCCGAAGTTTGGAGACCACTGCTGTAGGCGCAAAAGGAAGTGAAAAGATATCTGTCAGATGTGAGGGAAAGTCACCGAACACATCACCACACACTACAATCTGTATAAATAAATGTCAGATTTGCCAAAATTATGTAAGGTGAGAACCTACCTAAACTATCCCATCATTTTGTATCCAACCGGACAGGCCTTTGCACTAAATACGTGTTGATAGTTGGTAGATCTAAAGGAGATACAGTTAGGTTGTGTCCCCTGTGCATGGTCAGATTAAGACAGTCGGCCTGGGAACAGGTGTCCTCATTGGAAGATCCTTATTCCTGTTCTGATGGCAGCTCAAAATTTTGAATCTACCCTTCCTTTCCTTTGCTGTGGCATTGGTGATAAGGCCAATTAGAAAAAATGCAAATCTCCCTAACAAGAACCAAAAAAAACCCCAAAAAAACTGTCAGGGGTTCTAACCCCCACTCCGTCCAAATCAAAAAAACGAGTTTTGCCTTTAGGTATACTTTAAGTTGGTTGACAGTAGCAGACTCTAGAACTGGTGTTCCGCAAAGAAGGAGAACACGAGCTACAGAGAGAACATGGGATAGAGAGGAAAAAGTGAGCCATACTTTAGGAGTAATTCCTGAAAAAGTTTGTCTCTCGTACAAGAACAGAAGCAAGGTGCCACTGTGACCAATTGTGTTTTTTAATTTTTTTGCTAGTTCTACAAAATAAAGTAGCCTTTCTCAACCTTTAACCCAAGAGGGACCCTTGATATTATTTTCATTTCTCAGGGAAGTGCTAAAATCACGGAAAGAATGCTCCTTACTTGGCGGTCAATGGGAAAATTGTTGCTTACATTGGTTGTGAGTGGGAAGAATGCCCCTTACATTGGTTGTGAGTGGGAAGAATGCCCCTTACATTGGTTGTGAGTGGGAAGAATGCCCCTTACATTGGTTGTGAGTGGGAAGAATGCCCCCTACATTGGTTGTGAGTGGAAAGAATGCCCCTTACATTGGTTGTGAGTGGGAAGAATGCCCCTTATATTGGTGGTGAGTGGGATTCCCCATCTTACAGTGGTTGTCAAAATGCCACCCTTACAGACCGCCAAAAAGCTCATTGGTATCATGCAACTGGCTCTGCCAAGTAGCGTTGGTCGCAGAACTATGCAGGGACCATCAAATAGAAATTCATTTAGCCACAGCTCAAGGAATCACTGGAAACCTCTAGAGAAACTATGGTTGAGAATGGCTGATATAGAGTCTATCATGGTAGGGTGAAGTCCTCTGTATTGGCCATGGTAGTTGGACAGGTTTTGAAATGTTGGTGCATATGTCTCACTGCTGACCTAGAAATAGAATTAGCGATTTAGCGGGGCAACTTGCCAGCAAGCACACATCACTGAAACACCAGATTTGGAGGGTATGGGGTATGACAAGTGTCTTGTGTAATCTGCCTCCAGAATAATGATTGTACTTTTACAGGATCTCTGAAGCTGGCCATGACTCACCCGGAGTTTTACTGGTATGTGGATGAGAATCTCACGACAGAAAACCTGAAAAGTTCTCTACTACGGAGCGAGATTTTATTTGGTGCTCCTCTGCCCAATTACTATTCTGTGGAAGACCGATGGGAAGAGCAGCACAGGAAGTTTCAAAACTTTGTCACCTCCTACGTTGGCATTCTGTCCAAAGAGTCCACCAGGTAAGCCGTTGGCTTTGATCACTCTTTTAATGTTTCATATTAAAGTAAATGGACGCTTAAGCCTAGTATACAGCATTAGCATTTGGTGCCCTCATCCCATGTTGAAAACGAGAACAACTAAAACGGTACAAAAATTCTCAAACGACAGAGGACAACTTCCTACCTACTTAGATATGGTCTGTGTCTAGTCTATGGTCATACTTTGTTTTCGATCTTGCACAGATTTGCTCATTCGAATTTTCTAGTATGATTACTGTGCTAAGGGAAAATCAGACGTTATCATAACTAACAAGAAAACAGAAAACATGTCCAACATGTCCCTTTTTAGTCTAAACAGTCCATATCGGCTCTCCAAAGCAGTGTACTTATGAACAGAAAATTCAATTTTCGGCCCATTTTCTAATAGAGTGTACTTGGCTTTATCTGTCCTGGTGACCACTGTCACAGGGACCGAAAGTGAAAATTTTACAGTTGCCACTGGAAAATGAATATATGGGAAATCTTCCAGTGGAGGGCACTTATTTCAAAGGCCACTGTCTACGAGGGGAAGATGAATAGATGGGAAATCTTCCAGTGGAGGGCACTTATTTCAATGGCCACTGTCTACGAGGGGAAGATGAATAGATGGGAAATCTTCCAGTGGAGGGCACTTATTTCGAAGGCCACTGTCTACGAGGGGAAGATGAAGAGATGGGAAATCTTCCAGTGGAGGGCACTTATTTCCATGGCCACTGTCTACGAGAAGAAGATGAATAGATGGGAAATCTTCCAGTGGAGGGCACTTATTTCAATGGCCACTGTCTACGAGGGGAAGATGAGTAGATGGGAAATCTTCCAGTGGAGGGCACTTATTTCAAAGGCCACTGTCTACGAGGGGAAGATGAATAGATGGGAAATCTTCCAGTGGAGGGCACTTATTTCAAAGGCCACTGTCTACGAGGGGAAGATGAATAGATGGGAAATCTTCCAGTGGAGGGCACTTATTTCAAAGGCCACAGTCTACAAGGGGAAGATGAATAGATGGGAAAACTTCCAATGGGGGCATTTTTTCCAAATGCAGCTGTCAACGAGTTGAATTGTTCTTTATTGTGGAGAGATTTTCTTTTATTTCCTTTTGTGTTTCTGGCATTGAAACTAGAGGAACATCTTTACAATAAGGCACATACATGGCTTGGTAATGCTGACTTGTGCCCTACTGTTCCATGTGAAGTGTGAGTTTTAATGATAGGCGTACTTGAAAACATTAAAGAAGTTCCGCATGATTTTCTAGAAAGGATTCAACATCGGGCGGAATTGGAGGCTTTTTTTTGACTGTCTGTGATGAGGAAAACACGTCTCCCTTGGGGCGCACCGTGCCAGATCTGTATCGAACTCTCTGAACTTGTACAGAGCTTATGACAGCCACACGCTTGAATAGGCTCCAAGAGTTTTCACGTAACTAGACAGAAGCGTGCTCCTATGCCGTCTAGATTCACTCTTCCGCTAGAAGAGGTTACTGCACAGGCGGGAGCAAGGCTGGATGGGAAACAAAATCCCAGAAAGGGGAAAATAGTCTGTTTTCACCTCAAATGTAAAATCTTAATGAGACAGCTTGTTTATAATTAAAGCGAGATGCTGAGGTTAGCCGATTCTGCTGAAAGCATTGTGAAAAGTCTCTTCGGAGAGGTGTGTTCAGAAGACAGAGCCAGTTTCAAGGCAGACTCCTCAGCATTCTTCTCTTCCAGTCCTAATAGACAATTCATTGTTGAGTTGTTGCTGGGTGTTTATGCTCTGTCTGCAGCATTCTATATTTGAATCTTGCTGAACGGATTACCCTGTATATGAGGCCACCAGAAACAGTCAGTCAGCCACTATAGTTAATGCAGCAAAAACATTCCTACCATTCACTCTTTACCACAATCTTCTACACCCTCTACCATCTACTCCTGACCTCAGTCCTCCACAGTCTACACAAGTGTTCTCCAACCTGTGGCCCGTTGGCTGGATGTGGCCCTTTGCATGCCCTTGGGGCACCATTCCTCCCATTGACACCAACAGTGTCCTTTGACACGACAATGTGGCATTATTACCTCCACTGACATCAACAATGGGGCATATCTCCCACTGATATAAATGATTTGGCACTATTCCTCTCACTGACAACAACGATGGGGCACTATTCCTCTCACTGACAACAATGATCATACCGTGTTTCTCCCAAAATAAGACCTACCCCGAAAATAAGACCTAGTGTTATTTTCCAGGAGGACTGCAATATAAGCCCTACCATGAAAATAAGCCCTAGTTTAAAATGCTTGTAAAATCCTATAATCCACTCTATTGCGGGAAAAGAGCGCCGGTGGGTCACAGAAGCGCAGAGCGGCGCTATAAGGTATTTAGCACAATTATATTACAGAAACACACACATTGTACGTTATATACTACTGTAATATAGTAAATTATAGGATTTTACAAGCATTTTAACTCAGTTCACACTGGGTATTCCTGACAGGCAGGGAAAGAGAGGGGGAGAGAAGACAGCACATTACATGGTAAGACCTACCCTGAAAATAAGCCCTACTGTGTCTTTTGTTGCCAAAATTAATACAAGACCCGAGCTTATTTTCGGGGAAACATGGTAGGCGTGCACACAGGTTGTGCCAGGTGTGCCAGGTGTGCCTTGGCACATCCTAATCGGGGTGTGGAGCAGATTCCCCCTGGGGCACTATTCCTTTTACCGACAGCAATGATGGGGCACTATTCCTCGCACTGACACCAAGGATTGGGCATAATTCCTCCCACTGATATCAATGATGGGTCACTATTCCTTCCACTAATACCAATGGCGGCAAACTATTCCCCCTTCTACTGACCACAGGTGCTATGTTACTTTTTTACTCCCTCTGACCACTAAGCCCGAGTTATTGTCTACTCCCACAGATGCTGGGATGTTTTCTACTCCCACTGGCTACAGTCCGGCCCCTCTAAAATCTGAAGGACAGTAAACTGACCCTTTGTTTAGAAAGTATAGAGTTCCCTGGTCTACACCATTCATTATCCCCAATCTGACACATCCTTCACTATTGAACAGTGGCGGTGCGTCCATTAGGGGCGAAGGGGCGCCACCCCCCTAATCCATGCGCCCGGCCCCTAATCTACATGCAGGGAGCCGGACGCATGGATTTCAATGGGATTTTTTTTAAAGCACATGATTAGAACCTGAGGCTCTAATTGGCTTCAAAAAAGGGTGGACTCGGGGCGCATAACACTGCGCCCTGAGCCCACCCACTTGTGTGACATTAGCAAAATAATATTTGCTAATTTCTTCCTGCTTCTCCTCCTGGCCAGTCAGGAAGTGGGTCCTGAGATCCGATTGGCCAGGGAGTCTTAGGACCATAGGATAATCGGGTCTAGGACCCACTTCCTATTCGGCCAGGAGGAGAAGCAATGCCTGTTCGGCCGGAAGTAGAAGCAATGAGAAGCTGGAGCAAGGAGCAGCATCGGCCTCCTAAGGTAAGGCCACTGATGACCGCTGTACATCTGCTGCGGGGGGGGCACTGATCGCTGCCGTCCGTCTCCCGTGGGGGAGGGGGGGCAGGTTTGTTTGCAGCCCCCCCCCCCCCCCGAAAAAAAATATTGAGCACCAGCCGTCATTGCTATTGAATCCTTACTCCAAACCTCCACCGCCTCCTCACCCCCCCACCTTTATACCCTCTTCATTCACTCCTTACCCAAATTTTCCACTCCCTCCGCCATACATTTCTTACCTTATTCCTTCACACCCTGCACCATTTACTACTTACTTAAATCCTCCACACCTTCCGTCGTTCAGACTTTACACCAATCCATTACACCCTCCATCAATCACTCCTTGCCCCTATCCTAAACACCCTTCACCAATCACTCTTTTTCCCAATCCTTCACAACCTTCACCATTAACTCCTTTTCCCAGTCTGCAATCTTATACCTCTTACCCGAATTTTACACACTCTTCCCAGTTCAGTCCTTATCCAAATCCTCATCACCCTCCACACTTCACTCCCCACCCCAATCTTCTACCACACCCTCCCTAGTTCACCCAATCTTGCACACCCTCCCTAATTCACTCCTTTCACCTTCCATCATTCACTTCTTACCCCAATCTTCCAAGTGTTCTGCTATCCACTCCTTACTCCAATCTGCCACACCCTCCTCTATCACACCTTACCCCAAAACCTCACACCCTCCATGATTCACTCCTAACCCTAATTCCCCACATTCTCCTCTATTCACACCTTATCCCAATACTTCAAAACTTCTGCCATCCATTCTTTACTCCTATTCTCCATATCCTCCCCTATCACACCTTACCCCAATCCTCCAAACCTTCCACCATTAGCTCTTTACATTAATTCTTCACACCCTCCAACATTCACATCTTATCCCAATCCTACACATCCTCTGCCATTTACTCCTTAATACTCAATCTTTCAAGGCCATTACCATTTACTCGTTGCCTCAGACTTCAACATCCTCCACCGATCATTCCTTACCTCCACTTCCTATGACAATTTCTTCTAACCCCAATCCCCAACACCCTCCACCAATTATTCCTTATACTAATCCCTCAAGTCTTTATTTTTATCTCTGTTTGGAATTTAACACAGGTTCAGGGACCTCAGGTACCCATATTTAATTTTTCCCTCTGGTTTAGCAGTTTTGCACAGTGACTAGATCTTACAGGACATGAGTGGTCCTTCAGGTGGAGGGAAGAGCAGCTGCACTGAGCCACTGTTTACCCCATAGAAGAAGGCTTGAGGGGTATGTGATTATGCTGTGTATGGGGGACTTCTGAGGACAGGAAAGAGAGGACAGAAAATTCTGAATATTATTGCTGCTGCACATAAGTTGGTACTATTGGCAACTTGCAGAGCACCATATGCAATATTTGTTAAGTAGCAGGGAAATAGTTAATCGGGCTAGTTACTCTTTATCCAATATTCACATTTCCCGTAATTAAATGAAGACTTTACTGAGACCTTACATCACTTTCCCCTTCTGGAAATGCTACTTTCCAGGTTTTCTGCAACATTGATAATTTATTTGTCACTGAACGGGTGCAAGAATGCTGCTAGTTGTGGCGTTGGGGTGATCATACCTATTTGGCAGATGCGTTTTCCAATATATAATGCCAGTCCAAGTTGCATTTTAGGGCATGGTATCCCACTTTTATTAAACAGAATGGAATGGTTCACATAGAAATCAGTTGCCCACGTAGGGCTTTCCACCATCGGCATCAACTGAAAATGCTAAGCCACCTGGCTCCCTTGTCAGCAGCAGTCTTCTTACCAGTCCTTCTGACTGTATTGTCCAGCTCTCCTGGTTCTCTCGGCTCGGTCAGCCTTTAGTCGCAGCACCCTGCTGCATGGCCACTCCTGGCCTCTGGATAGGGGTTCTCCTGACACTCTAATAGGAGCTAACCTGACTCTTGTGAGGAGACCTCCTGTCTCCTGGTTACTGGATATGGCACCTCGTACCCCTGGTTGAGACCTCCTGACTCTTAACTCCTGGCTAGGGCACCTCTGACCCATGGTGATACCTCCTGTCTCTTGACTCTTGGCTGGGACTCCCTTGACCCATGGTGATACCTCCTGTCTCTTGACTCTTGGCTGGGACTCCCTTGACTCATGGGTGATACCTCCTGTCTCTTGACTCTTGGCTGGGACTCCCTTGACTCATGGGTGATACCTCATGTCCCTAATATGGGAGCTGTCTCCAAACTGGGAGCCCTGAGCTATTCTCAATTTTTGAGTATATAATGACCCTGCACACCTGTGTACTCAGACAGGCTGCAGGCATCCAGTAAAATCCGGGCACCGGATTAAAGTTTCCTTCCCACTCAAGACACTTTGGAACCGTCAAGCTCTGGGCCCCAATCCAGGTTTACAGAATCCAGAGAAAGCCAAAAACACAGCTTTCTCCAGAATCGATAGTCTGGAACTTTAATCCTTATTGCGATTCCTGTGCTATTTTTCCTACATTTTCACAGGCCCTCGCACTGTCACATAGTGAACTCAAAACTTCTAATCCACATATTTGTTCTGTCTCAGTAATTCAAAAAATATTAAAGATGTTAGTGTGTACTTGTCTCAATCCAGAGCACCAAGTGTAATGTCTATCTGCTGCCCCATTCCTCTGCTACCAGCATGAATCATTTCTGACTTTCTGACACCAAGAGAAAAAAAAGGTGATGGGGGAGGGAACTCCAGCACACAGCCTGTGATTGACAGCATCAGCTCCGTTCATGTGTGCTGTGTGGAGGGGTGTGTGTCTCTTTCCTCCAATCAGCTCTCAAAGCTCTTCTTACTGAGCTCTGCAAAGTGTAACTTCAGGTCCCCACCCCCTTATTTCTGAAAGCTCAGACAATCTGTATAAATTCTGCAATTTGAACAGTCAAAGAGAAGAGAAGACTGCAGTTAAACAGGTACAACATATGTGGGGGGATTTGCTTCAACTCTGTGTATCACCTGAGACAAGTAACTTCACTCAGTATATATAAGGGTTTACAACCACTTTAATTGTTAACCACTTAAGGACCGCCTGCCGTCGTTATACGCCGCTACTTTGACGTTAAATACCATTGGTATGGCAGCAGCTAGCTGCCATAACCCGGTGTTTTTAAAAACGTCTGGCAGTCCTCTTTCAGGTAAAAGTGATCTCAGCGGCGGATTCGCTGCAAGATCACTTTTATTGAGGGCGGGAGAGGGCCCCTCCTCCCATCGCGCTCCGGTCGTCTCCATCGCTTACCAGAGCGGTGGTAACGCCGGAGATGATCGGGTCCTTTCCCCTCACTGCCTAGATGCCGAGTGAGGGAAAGATGGCCTCTGCTCGGCTCCATAGCATTGGAGAGCGGAAGCGAAGTCAAACGTCACTTCCGCCCAATGGGAGAATTTTTTTTTTCTTGTAAAAATAAATGACATTTAATTTTTTATTTTTTATTTATTGAATTGAATTTTTATTTTATTAAATATGAGATCTTAGAACTGAGGTCTTTTTGAGGTTAACATTCCTTGTAATAGGAATAAAAGCAACCCAAATTTTTTTTTTTAAAGGACAGTGTAAAAATAAAAAATAAAAAGTAAAATAAATAAGAAAAAAATTAAAAAATTTAAAGCGCCCTGTCCCGCCGAGCTCACGCGCAGAAGCGAACGCATACGTAAGTCGCGCTCGCCTATGAAAACGGTATTCAAACCACACATGTGAGGTATCGCCGCAATTGTTAGAGTGAGAGCAATAATTCTAGCACTAGACCTCCTCTGTAACTCTAAACATGCAACCTGTAGATATTTTTAAACGTCTCATGGCAGGTAAGTGAGGCTTCTTGGCAACGCAGGTGGGGGCGCTCTTTAACGCTGCCCTAGGTGGCTTGGGGAAGAATTACAGCTGTGATGATTCTGCTTATTATAAACTCCAATTGATTGATATTTCCTATTTCTATGCCAAAGCAATTGCCGAGCAATCCCCGGTAGTTTTGTATTTCCGCTACAGATACTAATTTAAAGCAATCTGCGGCTTCATTTAGACCTTCACTATAAATTCTGGGAGTAAATGGCTCTTCTGTCTTAATGTGATTAGAATTGAATTCTGTTTAGCACCTGCCACGTTTGATACAAGCATTTCCCGTATTTTAATACATTAGCCGCTGTTATTTCTTTTTAACACTTGATGTGTGGAGAACGGGGTAACTTGCTGAAAGCGGGCCTGTGGGAAAAGCTGGCGGCGAAAGTGGAAATCCTTAGTGAAGACCTGACAGCCTAAGCCGCCAAAACTCGCTATTTGTTTTAAGATCATTCACCACCGCCCGCAGCTTCCCCTAAGAGATCCCTATGTCTGTGCATCGGAGGATGGGAGCAACGTTCCCCAAACTGGCATGGCCAAGTCGGAGGTAGCACACTCCTCAGGGTACCTTCTCCTAATGGGATTAGATAGAACTGACTTCCCTGACTTCAATGTTTACCATGTCCCCATCCATTCCAAATCAGCAGCCATTAAAATATTATGTATAAATATAATATATAAAATATTAAATATCAAAAATAGGTAACAGGTTCACCATAAGTGTAAGGCAGAAAAGATAGATAGATAGATAGATAGATAGATAGATAGATAGATAGATAGATAGATAGATAGATAGATAGATAGATAGATAGATAGATAGATAGATAGATAGATAGATAGATAGATCGATATATGCATCAATCAATAGATTATAAAATAGGATGGATAGATGAATTATTAGATTAATGGTGGAGAAACCCTTGTCTCTTGTAGTTGGTGACCAGGTTTGCACACATCTCAGGAGGGATTTTTTGATCCACTCTTTACAGATCTTCTTCAAATCCTTAAGGATTCTTGGCTGTCACTTGGCAACGTGAAGTTTCAGCTCCCTCCGTACATTTTCTATAGGATTAACTACTTCAATGCTGGGCACTTACACCCCCTTCCTGTCCAAGCCAGTTTTCAGCTTTCAGCGCTGTCGCTGTTTAAATGACAATTGCGCGGTCATGCTACACTGTACCCAAACAGAGTTTTTATCATTTTGTTCCCACAAATAGAGCTTTCTTTTGGTGGTATTTGATCACCTCTGCTTTTTTTATTTTTTGCTAAACAAATAAAAAAAGACCTAAAATTTTGAAAAAGTTTTTCTTTTGTTTCTGTTATAAAATTTTGTAAACAAGTAAGTTTTCTCCTTCACTGATGGACACTGATAAGGCAGCACTGATGGGAACTGATAAGGTGGCACCGATAAGGTGGCACCAATGAGGTGGCACTGATGGGCACTGACGGTCACTGGTGATTGGCACTGATAGGTGGCACTGATGGGCACTGGTAGGCGGTACTGATGTGCAGCACTGATGGGCATTGATAGGCGGCACTGATGGGCACTGATAGGTGGCACTGATGGACACTGATACGTGGCACTGATGGGCACTGATATGCGACACTGATAGATGGCATTGATAGTCATCACTGATGGCACTGGCAGGCATTGGGGATGGGCACTGATTGGCAGCTGCCTGGGCACTGATTGGCAGCTGCCTGGGCACTGATTGGCATTTCCCTGGTGGTCTAGGGTGGCATACCTGGTGGTCCAGTGTGGTGGCAATCCCTGGTGGTCCTGGCGGCATCCTGGTGGTTCTGGGTGGGCATCCAAGGGGGGGCTGCGCTGATATCAACAATCAGCACAGACTCCCCCCCCTGTCAGGAAAGTAGCCGATCGGCTCTCCTCTACTCACGTCTGTCAGACTGACACACCACACCACCGATCGCCGCGATGCGCGCCCCCACGGGTGAGTGAGAGCGGTCATTCTGGAGGACCATCATATGACGTCCACCCAGAACGACAGCCGCACCACCCCGCCGTCATTTGACGGCGTGGTGGGCGGCAAGTGGTTAAGGTCTGGAGACTGGTTAGGCCATTCCTTGACCCTAATATGCTTCTTCTTCAGCCACTCCTTTGTTGCCTTGGCGGTATGTTTTGGGTCATTGTCATGCTGGAAGACCCATCCACGACCCATCTTCAGTGTTCTGGCTGAGGGAAAAAGGTTCTCATCCAAGATTTTACAATACATGGCCCCGTCCATTGGCCCCTCAATGCGGCAAAGTCGGCCTGTACCTTTAGTAGAGAAACAGCCCCAAAACATAATGTTTCCACCTCCATGCTTGACTGTAGGGATGGTGTTCTTAGGGTCATAGCCAACATATTTCTTCTTCCAAACAGGGTGAGTTGGGCGGCACAGCAGTGTAGTGGGTAGCACTCTCGCCTAGCAGTAAGAAGGGTTGCTGGTTCAAATCCCAACCACGACACTACCTGCCTGGAGTTTGCATGTTTGCCCTGTGCCTGCGTGGATTTCCTCCCACACTCCATAGACATGCTGGTAGGTTAATTGGCTTCTGTCCAAAAAAAATAAAAAAATTGGCCCTAGTATATGAATGTGAGTTGGGGACCTTGGATTGTGGGCTCGATGTGAGTGTGTGATGTATGTGTAGAGCGCTGTGTAAATTGACAGCGCTATATGGGTACCTTAAATAAATAATAATAGATGAACATCTTAATGAGATGCAATGTATAGGGATAGGGACAATTGTAGACATGCACCCACACTTGCTCAGGTTGGACTGGTGTCTTTATTCAACCTTACTAACTATGTAACTATGAATCATTGATGCAGCAGACTTTTCGTCCGGACTGGTCTGACGGTCTATCCGACGGACTTTCCCAACGAACGGACTTGCCTACACACGATCACACCAAAGTCCAACGGATTTGTACGTGATGACGTACAACTGGACTAAAATAAGGAAGTTGATAGCCAGTAGCCAATGGCTGCCCTAGTGTCGGTTTTTGTCCGTCGGACTAGCATACAGACGAGCGGATTTTTCGACTGGACTCAAGTCAGTCGGAAAGATTTGAAACATGTTCCAAAGCTAAAGTCCGTCAGATTTTCGATCGAAAAAGTCCGCTGCAGGTCCGATGAAGCCCACGCACAGTCGAATTGTCCGCCGGACTCGGTCTGTCGGACCAGTCCGGTCGAAGCGTCCGCTCGTGAGTACGCGGCCTTAGATATTCATTGGCATGACTGTACATGTTCCTTTTTGAGGAGGGGGATCATGCGGGCGCTGCAGGATTTGAATCCATGGCGGTGTTTTGTGTTACCACTGGTTTGTTTGGTGACTGTAGTTCCAACTGCCTTGAGAACATTCACAAGCTCCTTACGTGTAGCTCTGGGCTTGTTTTGTATTTCTTCCATTTGCAAATAATCGCTCCAGCAGTTGTCTCCTTCTCACTCAGCTTCTTGCTGATGGTCTTGTAGCCCATTCCAGCCTTGTGCAGGTCTACCCACAGTCTGTGGGTGCCAGAATTATTGTTGGTTGGTAGAGGATCAGATGCTTTTATTACTCACTGAACTGCAACTCAATTTATAACATTTGTTTCATGTGTTGTTTTCTGTATTTTTGGTTGATATTCTGTCTCTATCATTTAAAATACACCTATGATAACAATTGAAGGCCCTTAATTTCTTTGTACGTGGACAAACCTACGAATTCTGCAGGGGATCAAATAATTATTTTCCCCACTGTAGATAAATAGATAGATAGATAGATAGATAGATAGATAGATAGATAGATAGATAGATAGATAGATAGATAGATAGGACTGACAGGGCCATCTTTAACACAGGGCAAAAGGGGCAGCTGCCCTGGGCCCAGCCATTGTTGTGGGGTCCAAAACAGCTGCCCCTTTTGCCCTGTGTTAAAGACGGCCCTGTCAGTCTTATCTATCTATCTATCTATCTATCTATCTATCTATCTATCTATCTATCTATCTATCTATCTATCTATCTATCTATCTATCTATCTATCTATCTATCTATCGTGTTCATCTATCTAATAATCAATCTATAGATAGATAGATAGATAGATAGATAGATAGATAGATAGATAGATAGATAGATAGATAGATAGATAGATAGATAGATAGATAAGACTGACAGGGCCGTCTTTAACACAGGGCAAAAGGGGCAGCTGCCCCGGGCCCAGCCATTGTTGTGGGGTCCAAAACAGCTGCCCCTTGAGCCTGTACAGCCCTGAAATAGTTGGTAAGAGGATTCGGGAGGGCCCAAGAAAATGTTTGCCCTGGGTCCAATCAATATTAAAGACGGCCCTGAAGACTGA
Source organism: Aquarana catesbeiana (assembly GCF_042186555.1). NCBI lineage: Eukaryota > Metazoa > Chordata > Amphibia > Anura > Ranidae > Aquarana > Aquarana catesbeiana. The sequence continues at coordinate 234,274,973 of NC_133333.1, read as the reverse complement.
ACAACTTTTTTGTTCTTCATAGAAGAAAGTTCATTGTTATGGGATTGCCGCTCGACTTTCTTTCTCCTTGCAGATAAAACTTTGCGTTCACACAGCCTTTCCTTCCTTTCCTTTAATAATACACAATTACAATTCCCGTGGCATTTATTTCTAAATAAAATATGTACAGCCGTAATAAAAAATGCATAAATGTCACTTTCAGTTGCGCATGGAATCTTTTCCCCCCCAGTCCCTCGGCTGCTGACGAAGCGGGATCGCTCTCACCTGTGCCTCTGCGGATTGACACCGCATTGTTCTGCTAAATAGCGCTGTCTTCTCGAATGTGCCGACGTTCTACGGGAGAGACACAATCTTTAGCTGCATTTCTGTGGACGTCAGCAGTTTGCACAGGGGGAAAGTACAAAAACCCACTGACAGGCCTGACAGGCTGGGAAAAAAACATGCCAAGGAAATTAGAAAGCGGTCTGGGACTGGTGCAAGCTTGGCTATTGTCAGTGTGAAGAATAAATATATTCCTAATGTACAGCCTTTGCCACCTACCAGAATTCTCCTGTTAGAATATTAGGTTGTACGTCAAAGACAGGAGAAAAGCTGAGGACACTTACTGTCATATAAAGCTGAAGCCCAGGCACAAAAACGGTCATTTAAAGATAAGGACATACAGTGGATATAAAAAGTCTACACACCCCTGTTAAAATGTCAGATTTTTGTGATGTAAAAAAAAAAATGAGACAAAGATAAATCATTTCGAGAACTTTTTGCACCTTAAATGAGACCTACAAACTGTACAACTCAGTTGAACAACAAACTGAAATCTTTTAGGTGGAGGGAAGTAAAAAATTAAAAAACTAAAATAATATGGTTGCATAAGTGTGCACACCTCTAAACGAATACTTTGTTGAAGCACCATTTGATTTTATTACAGCACTCAGTCTTTTTTGGGTATGAGTCTATCAGCATGGCACATCTTGACTTGGCAATATTTGCCCACTCTTCTTTGCAGGAACACTCCAAATCTGTAAGATTGCGAGGGCATCTCCTGTGCACAGCCCTCTTCAGCTCACCCCACAGATTTTCAATGGGATTCAGGTCTGGGCTCTGGCTGGGCCATTCCAAAACTTGAATCTTCTTTTTTTTTTTTAACGAACAGAATGTTCCCTTATTGAGACAAGAAGGTCAAGGCATGATACAAAATTTGTCCAACATGGACTAAATCAAAAGACATAGTACAGGTGAGTTTTTAAGACAGGTAATAATGTGTACATCAACTGTGAAGCCATTCCTTTGTTGATTTGTATGTATGCTTTGGGTCGTTGTCATGCTGAAAGATGAAGTTCCTCTTCATGTTCAGCTTTCTAGCAGAAGCCTGAAGGTTTGGTGCCAATATTGACTTGTATTTGGAACTATTCATAACTCCCTCTACCTTGACTAAGGCCCCTGTTCCAGCTGAAGAAAAACAGCCCCAAGCATGATGCTGTCCCCACCATGCTTCATGGTGGGTATGGTGTTCTTTTGGTGATGTGCAGTGTTACATAGTTACATACATAGTTACATAGTAGGTGAGGTTAAAAAAGTCCATCAAGTCCAACTTGTGTTGTTTTTGCGTCAAACATATCTTTTGGACTTATGTCCAAAAAGTTCAACCTTGGTTTCATCAGACCATAACACATTTTCCCACATTCTTTTGGGAGACGTCAGATGTGTTTTTGCAAAATTTAGCCAGGCTTGGATGTTTTTTTTTTCTTCAGAAAAAGCTTCTGTTTTGCCACTCTACCCCATAGCCCAGACATATGAAGAATACGGGAGATTGTTGTCACATGTACCACACAGCCAGTACTTGCCAGATATTCCTGCAGCTCCTTTAATGTTGCTGTAGGCCTCTTGGCAGCCTCCCTGACCAGTTTTCTTCTCATATTTTCATTAATTTTGGAGGGACGTCCAGTTCTTGGTAATGTCACTGTTGTGCCATATTTTCTCCACTTGATGATGATCTTCACTCTGTTCCATGGTCTATCTAATGCCTTGGAAATTCTTTTGTACCCTTCTCCTCACTGATACCTTTTAACAATGACAACCCTCTGATGCTTTGGAAGCTCTATGCGGACCATGGCTTTTGCTGTAGGATGCAACTAAGAAAATGTCAGGAAAGACCTACTAGAACAGCTGAACTTTATCTGGGGTTAACCAGAGGCACTTTAAATGATGGCAGGTGTGTACTGACTCCTATTTAACATGAGTTTGAATGAGATTGCTTAATTCTGAACACAACTACATCCCCAGCTATAAGAGGGTGTGCACACTTATGCAACCACATTATTTTATTTTTTTATTTTTACCCCACCTAAAAGATTTCAGTTGTTTTTTTAATTGAGTTGTACAGTTCATAGGTCACATTAAAGATGGAAAAAGTTCTGAAACGATTTATCTTTGTCTCGTTTTTTTACATCACAGAAACCTGACATTTTAACAGGGGTGTGTAGACTTTTTTTATCCACCGTAAATCCACATTGTGTGCACCACATCTTTGCTAGGTACACCTATTAGCAAAAATATTTAGGTAGGTATAGGACACACACCTGCCATACCCCCTTAACCACTTGCTTACAGGGCACTTAAACCACCCTCCTGTCCAGACCAATTTTCAGCTTTCAGCGCTGATGCACTTTGAATGACAATTGCGCGGTCATGCTACACTGTACCCAAATGAAATTTTTATCATTTTTTCCCACAAATAGAGCTTTCCATACCATAGATGGGTCCCTAATATAGTAAGCACAGCAGATTTTAAAAATGCCTCCAAAGAAACAAGGGCTAGGCCAACATGACCACTTAAAGAAGAACCGATCCATTGTAGGAGCGGGTGGGAATGTTCTTCCTCCATGAGTCTTCTCTGGATGCTGGGAACTTGCCAGACTTCCTACAAGACCCCCTTTTAACCCCCTCTCCCCACTGAAAACCCACCAATCCCAGTAAGTGACTCCATTTCAATTTCCTGAACTTTTGTTAACCCTCTCAATCCCTGATTCCACTGTCCCCCAGTCATGCTAGCCCTACGCTATTTTTATATATTTTTTTGTGCTATACTATACTATCTATCTGTTTCTCATCCCTGCAATATAGGGATGAGAAACTTAAAGATTTATTAGTAAAAGCAGCACACTGTACACACATTACACATAGTTAGGCACACATTTACCCCTTGATCACCCCTAGATGTTAATCCCTTCTAAGCTCCAGCGGGCAGAGTGAAACGCGTTGGGGCGTAGCCTGGTTGGAGTCCAGGCTGAGGTTGCCACTCTCTTCACCTCTCTAGGATAACTTGGATGTGCGACTTCCAGGGGCCACCCTTTTCTTGCAGGAGCCAGGACAGGCTCCATTCCCTGTCAGCACTCCAAACAGCAGCTGTGGTTGCACCATCTGTATACCCCCCTTTTTGCCTATCCTGCACACACATCCATTTTTCAGGCCATTGGTACAGTGACAGTGTATAAAATTACCACTGTTCATTAGTGTCACTGGTGATGTCAGTGGCAGTTAGTCATTTTCCTTCAGCATCAGTTAGTGTCAGATTTTCCGCCGCACTATCACAGTCCCAGTATAAGTCGCTGATCACCGCCATTAGTAGTATAAAATAAAAATTCCAGTATCTATACCATAGTTTGTAGGCGCTATAGCTTTCACACAAACCAATCAATATATACTTATTGGGATCGTTTTTTAAATCAGAGACATGAAACCGAATACATTTTTGGCCAAAAAAATGTATTTATTTTTGGATATGTTTTATAGCAGAAAGTAAAAAATACTGTTTTTTTTTTGTTTTTTTTATTCAGTCTTTTTTTCGTTTATATCTCAAAAAATAAAAAACCCGATGACGATCAAATACCACCAGAAGACATCACCATTGGTGTCACTGGTGATGTCAGTTGCAGTTAGTCATCCCCCCCGGTGTCAGTTAGGGTCAGATTTCCCGCAGCGCCATCACAGTCCCAAAATAAGTCGCTGATCACCGCCATAAGTGGTAAAAAAAAGAAATAATAAAATAAAAAGTATCTATACCATACTTTGTAGACGCTATAACTTTCCTCAAACCAATCAATATACACTTATTGGGATCTTTTTATCAGAGATATGTAACAAAATACATTTTGGCCAAACATTTATAAAGAAATGTTTTATAGCAAGTAAAAAATATTGTTTTTAAAAAAAGAAATCGGTCTTTTTTCGTTTATATCGCAAAAAATAAAAAAACAAGAGCTGATCAAATACCACCAAAAGACATCACCGGTGTAATTGGTGATGTCAATGGCAGTTAGTCATTTACCCCCAGTGTCAGTTATGCAGCGTACACACGGGCAGACTTTCCAACCGGACTGGTCCGACAGACCGAATCCAGCAGACAATCCGACCGTGTGTGGGCTGCATCGGACTTCCGACGGACTTTAGATTTGAAACCTGCTTCAAATCTTTCCGTTGTAACTCCGCCGGACTCAGTTCCTAACGGAAAGCCTGTTCCTCTGTATGCTGGTCCAACGGATCCAACGGGTACTATATCTCACGCTCGCTGCAATAGGAAAAACAAATTTTCCTATTGCGGCGAGCGTGAGGGGGAGGCGACAATGTCCCTTAGGTCTGGTGTGGATTTTAAGGGGAACCCCCTAAGCCGAAAAAACAGCGTGGGGTCCCCCCCAAAATCCATACCAGACCCCTATCCTAGCACGCAGCCCGGCCGGTCAGGAAAGGGGGTCGGGACGAGTGAGCGCCCCCCCCCCCCCGAAGCGTACCAGGCCGCATGCCCTCAACATGGGGGTGGGTGCTTTGGGGGAGGGGAGGCCCTGTGGGCCCCCGGCCCCCCCACCCCAAAGCACCTTGTCCCCATGTTTATGAGGACAAGGGCCTCTTCCCGATAACCCTGGCCATTGGTTGTCAGGGTCTGCGGGCGGGGGACTTATCGGAATCCGGGAGCCCCCTTTAATAAGGGGGCCCCCAGATCCCGGCCCCCCACCCTATGTGAATGAGTATGGGATACATTGTTCACCTACCCATTCACCTAGGAAAAAAGTGTCAATTAAAAAACACACTACACAGGTTTTTAAAGTAATTTATTAGACAGCTCCGGGGGTCTTCTTCCGACTTCGGGGATTTCTTCTGACTTCACCGCTGTCTCCGCCTCTTCTCCCGGTGTCAGGTTCTTCTCCCGCTCTCCGGCCTCTTCTCCCGGTGTTCGACCTCTTCTCCCGGTGTCCAGTTCTTCTCCCGCTCTCCGGCCTCTTCTCCCGGTGTTCGACCTCTTCTCTCGGTGTCCAGTTCTTCTCCCGCTCTCCGGCCTCTTCTCCCGGTGTTCGACCTCTTCCCCCGGTGTCCGGTTCTTCTGCCGGCTCCTCCGCTATCTTCTGTCGCTCTTTTGCTAGCGGTGGCCTGGACTTCTGCTTCGTCTTCTTCCCTCTTCTCTTCTTCCAATGTTGACACAACACTCTCTCCCACTGTAATGGTGTGTGAGCGCTCCGCAATGCCTTATATAGGCGGTGACCCTGCCCCCTTATAACGCCACAGTCCCGAGGCATGCTGGGACTGTGACGTCATAAGGGGGCGTGGTCAACATTACACGCAAACCAACCAATACATACTTATTGGGATTTTGTTATCAGAGACATGTAGCAGAATACATTTTGGCCAAAAGAAAAGAATTTTTTTTTGGATATGTTCTATAGCAGAAAGTAAAAAATATTTTTTTTTTGTTTATATTGCAAAAAATAAAAACCCCAGTGGCGATCAAACACCACCAAAAGAAAGCTCTATTTGTGTGAAAAAAATGATATCACATTTGGTTTGGGTACAGCGTTGCATGACTGTGCATTTACCAGTTAACCACTTCAGCCCCGGAAGATTTGGCTGCTGAATGACCGGGCCATTTTTTGCGATTCGGCACTGCGGTGCTTTAACTGACAGTTGCGCGGTCATACGATGCTGTACCCAAACAAAATTGACGTCCTTTTTTTCCCACAAATAGAGCTTTCTTTTGGTGGTATTTGATCACCTCTGTGGTTTTTATTTTTCACGCTATAAACAAAAAAAGCGCGCCAATTTTGAAAAAAACACAATATTTTGTACTTTTTGCTATAGTAAATATCCCCATTTTTTTTTTTTTAAAAAACCCATTTTTCTCAGTTTAGGCCTATATGTATTCTTCTAAATATTTTTGGTAAAAAAAAACCGCAATAAGCATATATTGATTGATTTGTGCAAAAGTTATAGCGTCTACAAAACAGGGGATAGATTTATGGCATTATTATTATTATTTTTTTTTTTTACTAGTAATGGCAGCGATCTGCGGTTTTTATCGGGACTGCAACATTATGGCGGACAGATCAGACACTTTTGACACATTTTGGAGACCATTGGCATTTATACAGCGATCAGTGCTATAAAAATGCATTGATTACTGTAAAAATGTCACTGGCAGGGAAGGGGTTAACACTAGGGGGCGATCAAGGAGTTAAATGTGTTCCCTGGGAGGTGATTCTAACTGTAGGGGGAGGGGACTGACTAGAGGAAGTGACAGATCGTGGTTCCTAGCTAATAGGAACACACGATCTGTCACTCCTCTCAGAACAAAACACAGATTTGTGTGTTTACAAACACACTTCTGTGTTCTGTCCCTCGTGCTCGTGATTGCTTGTGGCCAGTGGTCATTGTAACCGTCGGCCACGAGCATCGGCACCCCCGCTGTGCAGCACGCGCGCCTGCTATCCCGATCCCGCGAGCCGACGTACAGCTACGACGGTTTGCTGGATCGTGCCGACCTGCGGCAGTAAAATGATGGCAGCTGGTCGGCAAGCGGTTAAAGTAGCGCAGTGCTAAATAGGAAAAAATGGCCTGGTCACAAAAAGGGTAAGACCTTCCAGAGCTGAAGTTAAAAAAAAAATAAGAAAGACCGGTCACTGCTGCTCTCCCTCCTTGTGACTGGTCTTGTCTCCGCTCCTTCTGATTTTCCGCAGGCAGCCTGTAGTGGGTGGGGTTTTGCTGAACCCCTCCCACAACGCTGCTCTCTGCACAGTCTTTGTACAGCACAGTGATGATGTCACTGCTTCTGTCACAAGGTAATATCTGGGTTTGCAAAGGCAAATGTTAAACACAAAGCTGATTTATATTCTTTGTGTCTATGGAGGAATATATTTATATGAAAGTTTTTATGCCCGGAGTTCAACTTTAATAATGTTACATGGTGTTCTATATTGGATTGCCCCTTTAATCCTCGTATACGTATCAATGCGCTTCTGACCACTTCGCTGCAAAGTCTTTCCATCTGAAATCTGCAATCTTAATAAATATACTTCATAATTTCTTCTGGGTACCCGCAGAACTGAAAGGCTCATTTTGTCTGCCCGGTCTGGATGATTAATTAAATTGATTAACAGTGTGGATAATGCGGCTGATGTATTGAGCTATGCCCAGTGCTGTTCAAACAGGGATCTTTATGGGAACACGGCCTTTGAAGAGCGTTATTGAAGAAATCGGTTCGATGAGCAAGCTCATAAATTAAATTAGTTGCAAACCTAAACCATTAGGAAGATGGTAACGAGCCATTAACAAGTGGCAGTAAAACTCCATACTAAAATGTTTTTTTATACCAATATAAATCTAAGAGGAAAAAGACCGGAGGGGCTTTTGTTTACTGCCCCCTAGTGGCTGGTCTGGCTAACTAAATCAGGGGTCTCTAAAGTTATCAGTACAAGGGACACATTTTATATCAGTTTTATAGGTGAAGGCATAAAATTTAATTGAATCAGTTTGTTTTACTTGGGTACTTGGGGCTCTTTTTTTTCTAATCAAACTGATTTGGTTCAGAACAACAGAGAAAAAACCTCAGTAAAGCAAAGAAATTCCAAACAATTTGAGCCAATGATGGGAAAGGTGCAGACCGAGTTTTTGTTCAATTTTTTATTAAACTCTCCATCAGAATCCCCCAATATGTGAGGGCCCCTATCAGAGTCCCCCCTAACATCAGGGTTCATATTAGAGTCCCCCCTTACATCAGACTCCACACCAAAGTATGCCTTTACTTTAAAGTCACCCCTTACATCAGAGCCCCCATTATCCCCCCCCCATCAAAGTCTACATCAGGGTCCCCATTAGATAACCCCCCCTTACATCAGAGGTCCCCATTATCCCACCCCCCCTTACATCGGAGTCCACGTTACAGTCTCCACTAAACTCAGGGTTCCCATTAGCATATTCCCTTACATCTGATTCCACACCAAAGTATGCTTTAACATCAGGGTCAACCCTTACATCAGAGTCCCCATTAGATACCCCCTACATCAGGGTCAACCCTTACATCAGGGTCCCCATTAGATACCCCCCTTACATCAGGGTCCCCATTAGATACCCCCTACATCAGGGTCAACCCTTACATCAGGGTCCCCATTAGATACCTCCTACATCAGAGTCAACCCTTACATCACGGCCCCCATTAGATACCCCCTACATCAGAGTCAACCCTTACATCATGGCCCCCATTAGATACCCCCTACATCAGAGTCAACCCTTACATCACGGCCCCCATTAGATACCCCCTACATCAGAGTCAACCCTTACATCAGAGTCCCCATTAGATACCCCCTACATCAGGGTCAACCTTTAGATCAGGGTCCCCATTAGATACCCCTTACATCAGAGTCAACCCTTACATCAGAGTCCCCATTAGATACCCCCTACATCAGGGTCAACCCTTACATCATGGCCCCCATTAGATACCCCCTACATCAGAGTCAACCCTTACATCATGGCCCCCATTAGATACCCCCTACATCAGAGTCAACCCTTACATCAGAGTCCCCATTAGATACTCCCTACATCAGGGTCAACCCTTAGATCAGGGTCCCCATTAGATAGCCCCTACATCAGAGTCAACCCTTACATCAGAGTCCTCATTAGATACCCCCTACATCAGGGTCAACCCTTACATCATGGCCCCCATTGGATACCCCCTACATCAGAGTCAACCCTTACATCAGGGTCCCCATTAGATACCCCCTACATCAGGGTCAACCCTTACATCAGGGTCCCCATTAGATACCCCCTACATCAGGGTCAACCCTTACATCAGGGTCCCCATTAGATACCCCCCTTACATCAGGGTCCCCATTAGATACCCCCCCTTACATCAGGGTCCCCATTAGATATCCCCCTTACATCAGGGTCCCCATTAGATACCCCCCTTACATCAGGGTCCCCATTAGATACCCCCCTTACATCAGGGTCCCCATTAGATACCCCCCTTACATCAGAGTCAACCCTTACATCAGGGTCCCCATTAGCTATCCTCCCTTACATCAAAATCACCCCTTACATTAGGGTCCCCATTAGATTCCCCCCCCCCCTTACATCAGGGTTTACATCAGAGTCAACCCTTGTATCAGAGCTGACATCAGGGTTCCCCCCTACATCAGTACCCATATCAGAGTCCCCCATTACATCAGGGAACTCCTCCTCAGGGTTCTCATTAGAGTCTCCCCTTACATCAGACTCCACACCAAAGTATGCCCTTACATCAAAATCACCCCTGACATTAGGGTCCCCATTAGATTCCCCCCCTTACATCAGAGTCCACATCAGAGTCTCCCTAACTCAGGGTTCCCATTAGCATCTTCCTTTACATCAGGTTCCACACCAAAGTAGGCTTTAACATCAGAGTGAACCCTTACATCATGGCCCCCATTAGATACCCCCCCCCCTTTACATAAGAGTCAACCCTTACATCAGAGTTGACCCTTACATCATGGTCTCCATTGGATAACCCCCCCCCCACTTACATCAGAGTCGACCGTTACATCAGGGTCCCCATTAGATCCCCCCTCACCCTTACATCAGAGTCTAAATAGGAGTCAACCCTTGTATCAGAATTGACATCAGGGTTCCCCCCTACATCAGGGCCCATATCAGAGTCCCCCATTACATCAGAGGACCCCTCCCGTTACATTAGGGTTCTTCTTCAGAGTCCCCCCTTACATGCGACCGCCACACCAGAGTATGCCCTTACATCAGGGTCCCCATCAGATTGCCCTCTTACATCAGAGTCCACCCTCCCTTATATCAGAGTTGACATCAGGGTTCCCCTTTACACCAGGGCCCATATCAGAGTCCCCTTCTTACATCAGATGACCCCTCCCTTACGTCAGGGTTCTCATCAGAGTCCCCCCTTACATCAGACTCCACACCAGAGTATGCCTTTACATCAGGGTCCCCATCAGATTCCCCCCCTTACATCAGAGTCTACATCAGAGTCAACCCTTATATCAGAGTTGACATCAGGGTTCCACTTTACACCAGGGCCCATATCAAAGTCCCCTTCTTACATCAGATGACCCCTCCCTTACGTCAGGGTTCTCATCAGAGTCCCCCCTTACATCAGACTCCACACCAGAGTATGCCTTTACATCAGGGTCCCCATCAGATTCCCCCCCTTACATCAGAGTCTACATCAGAGTCAACCCTTATATCAGAGTTGACATCAGGGTTCCACTTTACACCAGGGCCCATATCAGAGTCCCCTTCTTACATCAGATGACCCCTCCCTTACGTCAGGGTTCTCATCAGAGTCCCCCCTTACATCAGACTCCACACCAGAGTATGCCTTTACATCAGGGTCCCCATCAGATTCCCCCCCTTACATCAGAGCCTACATCAGAGTCAACCCTTATATCAGAGTTGACATCAGGGTTCCCCCTTACATCAGGGCCCATATTACATCAAAGGACCCCTCCCTTACATCAGGGTCCTCTCCAGTGTCACTCCTTACATCAGAGTCCACATCAGAGTGCCCCCTTACATCAGGGTCCCCATGAGAGTTCCTCTCTTATTTCAGAGCCCCCTCCCCCCATACATCAGGGTCCCCATCAGAGTCCTCCCTTACATCAAATTCCAAATCAAAGTTCACCCTTCTTTCAGGATCCCCCCTTAAATCAATCTGGATCCCCATTAGAATCCCTCCCTTACTTCAGAGTCCCCATTGGAGTTCCCCCTTACATCAGACTCACCACTAGAGTCTGCCTTTACATCAGAGTCCCCCCTTCCATCAGGTTCCCCATCAGAGTCCCGCCTTACATCAGAGTCCCCAGAAAAGTCTCACCTTACCTTACATACTTGCAGCATTACTGAACCAGCAAGGCGAGAGCCTGGAGGCAGGGCAGGTGTGAACAGAGGACGTTCTGTCCTCCTGTGAATGCTGGGGCAAGCATGTGATTGCTTGTGGATCGCTGCTCACCCACAGTTAGACCTGATTGCAAGCACAGTGGACCCGCATGGAGGATGCGCTACTGACCTTAGCTGCAGGGTGAAACAAATCTTGTAGCGGGCCACATTTGACCAAAGTCTGCAGACCCCTGGTCTAAACCCTAGAAAAAAAAAATGTAATATAATATATACAGTGGGGACGGAAAGTATTCAGACCCCCTGTAATTTTTCACTCTTTGTTATATTGCAGCCATTTGCTTAAATCATTTAAGTTCATTTTTTTCCCTCATTAATGTACACACAGCACCCCATATTGCAGATTTATTAAAAAAGAAAAACTGAAATATCACATGGTCCTAAGTATTCAGACCCTTTGCTCAGTATTTAGTAAGTTTTCCACACCTGGATTTGGGGATCCTCTGCCATTCCTCCTTGCAGATCCTCTCCAGTTCTGTCAGGTTGGATGTAAACGTTGGTGGACAGCCATTTTTAGGTCTCTCCAGAGATGCTCAATTGGTTTTAAGTCAGGGCTCTGGCTGGGCCATTCAAGAACAGTCACGGAGTTGTTGTGAAGCCACTCCTTCATTATTTTAGCTTAGGGTCATTGTCTTGTTGGAAGGTAAACCTTCGGCCCAGTCTGAGGTCCTGAGCACTCTGGAGAAGGTTTTCGTCCAAGATATTCCTGTACTTGGCCGTATTCATCTTTCCCTCGATTGCAACCAGTTGTCCTGACCCTGCAGCTAAAAACAGCCCCACAGCATGATGCTGCAACCACCATGCTTCACTGTTGGGATTGTATTGGACAGGTGATGAGCAGTGCCTGGTTTTCTCCATACATACCGCTTAGAATTAAGGCTAAAAAGTTCTATCTTGGTCTCATCAGACCAGAGAATCTTATTTCTCACCATCTTGGAGTCCTTCAGGTGTTTTTTATCAAACTCCATGAGGGCTTTCATGTGTCTTGCATTGAGGAGAGGCTTCCGTTGGGCCACTCTGCCATAAAGCCCCGACTGGTGGAGGGCTGCAGTGATGGTTGACTTTTTACAACTTTCTCCCATCTCCCGACTGCATCTCTGGAGCTCGCCACAGTGATCTTTGAGTTCTTCTTTACCTCTCTCACCAAGGCTCTTCTCCCCTAATAGCTCAGTTTGGCCAGACGGCCAGCTCTAGGAAGGGTTCTTCCATTTAAGGATTATGGAGGCCACTGTGCTCTTAGGAACCTTAAGTGCAGCAGAATTTTTCTTGTAACCTTGGCCAGATCTGTGCCTTGCCACAATTCTGTTTCTGAGCTCTTCAGGCAGTTCCTTTGACCTCATGATTCTCATTTGCTCTGACATGCACTGTGAGCTGTAAGGTCTTATATAGACAGGTGTGTGGCTTTCCTAATCAAGTCCAATCAGTATAATCAAACACAGCTGGACTCAAATGAAGGTGTAGAACCATCTCAAGGATGATCAGAAGAAATGGACAGCACCTGAGTTAAATATATGAGTGTCACAGCAAAGGGTCTGAATACTTAGGACCATGTGATATTTCAGTTTTTCTTTTTTAATAAATCTGCAAAAATGTCAACAAATCTGTGTTTTTCTGTCAATATGGGGTGCTGTGTGTACATTAATTAGGAAAAAAATGAACTTAAATGATTTTAGCAAATGGCTGCAATATAACAAAGAGCGAAAAATTTAAGGGGGTCTGAATACTTTCTGCCCCCACTGTACAGTATATAGGGATGATGGAATGATAGGAGAGAATGAAATGGTCCGGAAGGTTAACCTGCCATTCTCTTATGTACAGTGTTTTGTTTCTCAATATTTCTGATGGATGTCTTTGTTTCATCTCTGTAGTAAAGTACAAGTGCTGTACGGGGGGACCGACCTGTTTGACTATGAAGTGCGGACGACCTTCAACAACGACATGCTGCTGGCGTTCATCAGCACAGGCTGTATCGCCGTCCTCGTTTACATCCTCACCTCATTCTCAGGTACCGGGTGAATTGTGATTTTCTTGTAAAAAAAATGTATTTATATATGGCCATTCTGTAAGCCATGCGGTAAAGAAAATCCATTTTCTATAAATGCCTCATTGCCTCATCCAGAAGTCTCTACAGAGCCCAAGGCCACATTACAAGCAGCAATAAAGTAGAACTTAAGGCAAAGCTTTTTTTTCCTTTTGGATAGAGCATAGCTCCCGACTGTCTCCGATTTGGAACAAAGTCCCTCTTTCCTCCTCATTTGTCCCTCATTTTGGTCTGATCCATATAGTTTTATATAAAATGTGCTTTTTATCTTTCAAAAAGTTTCCCAGTGCTAAACCCAGTGCTCATACAGGGCGCAGGGGCCCCCCTATTACACGCAGGGTGCCAGATGCGTGGATTCCAATGGGGTTTTTTGTTTTTGAAGCACATGATGAGGCTCTAATTGGCTTCAAAAAGGGTGGGCTCAGGGCACAGTGTTGTTGTGTATTAGCAAATTTATATTTGCTAATGTCTTCCTGCTTCTCCACCCGGCCAATCAGGAAGCGGTCCTTAGACCCGATTGGCCAGGAGTCCTAAGACCTGATTGGCCTCAAGTCCTAAATCCTGATTGGCTGGGAGGAGAAGAGACCGCCGGGACTCGGGAGGAGACGCAAGGGGGGGGGGTGGACCGCCGAAGCCGAAACCTGGATGGGGTAAGAACAGGGCTGGCGGGGGTCCTGGTGGGCGATGAGTGAGCATGGGTTAGGGTTGCCACATCATCCCTTTAATCCAGGACACACATTAATTACACGGGTTCTGTGGCTGATTAAGGTGATAATTAAACTCACTTAGTGCCTTATCTGCATTAAATCCACTTCAGAATCTGTGTAATTAATCTGTGTCCTGGATTAAAGGGATGATGTGGCAACCCTAGCGTGGGTGGGTAAGTGGCAATCAATCATTCTAGCGTGCCGGGGGGGGGTTCTGGTTTGGCTGGCTGGGTGGGGGCCACGGGCCGCCCCCCAAGAAAATTGTGCTCTTTAGTGCCACCCATCAGTGCCACCTATCAGTGCCCACCAGTGCTGCCTCATCAGTGCGTATTAGTGCCACCTATAAGTGCCCATCAGCGCTGCCAATCAGTGCTCATCAGTGCCTCATCATCAGTGTCACCTGTCAGTGCTGCCTCATCAGTGCCCATCAGTGCCACCTATCAGTGCCCATCAGTGCAGCCTATCAGTGCCCATTAGTGCCCATCAATGAAAGAGAAAAATGACCTGTTTGCAAAATTTTATGACAAACTATGAAAAATGTTTGCTTTTTTTTTTTCAAAATTTTTTGTTTAGCAAAAATTAAAAACCCCAGTGGTGATTAAATACCACCAAAAGAAAGCTGGTAAAAATGTGTGTAGGAAAAAAATTATAAAAATTTAATTTGGGTACAGTGTAGCATGATCACGTAATTGTCATTCAAAATGTGACAGCACTGAAAGCTGAAAATTGGCCTGGGCAGGAAAGGGGTATGAGTGCCCAAGTGGTTAACAGTCATAGACATATTTATGTATTTATTTATTTATTTATTAAAATGCTTAACCTACGCAGTCTTACCCGAAGGCCTCGATGCGCAAATATGAAAATTTCCAAAACGTAAGAGTTGTATGAGGCCACGGGTCCTCACACTACAGAGTATTATAGCTGAGGTTTCCATTGTAAGGAAAGGCAGAAACATTCATAGATTTTCTTTAGATGTGTACAGACGCTCGTTTTAGTATCATTTGTGATAATGTTTGAACCAGTTCTTATATTATTATCATTAACAATAATAAAGGTGTCTCTGTATTATACAGTGTTCCTGTCCTTTTTTGGGATTGCCAGCATCGGCCTCAGCTGCCTTGTGGCTCTTTTCCTTTACCACGTGGCCTTCGGGATACAGTACCTTGGAATATTAAATGGGGTGGCAGCTTTTGTCATTGTTGGTATTGGTAAGTATATTGTCATTTAATGCTTTTTCTATTATATAGAGTTACAGTAGTATTGTATGCAATGTTGGGCTGCCGCCCCCAAAAGATGGCTTTTAATGTGGGTGGCTATGTAGTTAGCAGTCCAGCCTTGCAGCACAGAAGTCCTAGGCTCAGTTGAGTCTCAAATATTGAGGGGTATGGATAACTGGATTGCCTCAACTGCAGGAAGACTTTTCAGTGGTAGTAAACTCTGTAAGAAAAAATAAATAAACATTTCGACCTGCAAGGCAATATCATAATGTGCTAGTATGCACCACATACTACCACATTATGAAGGACTTACCTTAAAATGACGCCCTCCAGCAGCGCGCTGTCACCACTGCAGAGGCTTCCATCTTCACCCAGTTTTCCTTTCGGGTTCAGGGACTCCCAGACGCCTGGTTGGGTGAGCCACGGTGACGTCACTCCCAGGCATGCTGTTCCTTCAGAGTGCATGCGCCGGTGATGTCACCGGCTGCTGCTCGCTAGAATATCTCCTAAACGGTTCACTTTTTGGAAATATTCATTCTACCTACAGGTAAGTTTTATCATAAGCTTACCAGTAGGTAAAAATAAAAAAAGTTTACTACCACTTTAACCACTTGCCAATCAGCCGCCACAGTTTACTGAATGCAGAATGGCACGGCTGGGCGAAACTACGTTATGTTACGCCGCTTCGCCCTGTGGCCACTAGTGGCGCCCGCTGCTCGCCCCTGGAGCCGTTGTGAGTGCCCAGTGGGGCGATGACCACCTGGCTCCCGTGATCGCTCGTGACATACAAAGATTTATGTGTTTACACATGTGTGTAAACACATAGATCCCGGTTCTCTGAGGGGAGAAGAGACTGATCGTGTGTTCATACAAAGTATGAACACCGATCTATCTCTTCCCCTAGACAGTCCCCTCCCCCTTCAGTTAGAACACAGAGAGGGAACATAGTTATGCCCTTGATATTGACATTTTTACAGTAATCAATGCATTTTTTATAGCACTGATCGCTGTATAAATGCCAATGTTCCCAAAAATGTATCAATGTATGTCCGATGTGTCCGCCATGATGTCGCAGTCCCAATAAAAATCATAAAAAAAGTAATAAATAAATAATAGATTTCTCCAAGATATCTAAACGTGCTACTACAAATCGGTTGCTATGCAAATGATCAAGGCTGCTAGACTATGCGTCCCAGTACATTGGAGGTCCATATTCTCACCTTCGATGAAGGAGTGGTTCAAGCCTATTAACCGCGTAGCAGAGATGGAGGAGCTGAATTCTTCATAAAGCTTCCAAATACTCTGATATCTGGGCACCCTGGGGAACCTTTTGAGGTTCTCAATCATACCAGGAGGCTACAACAGGATACCAATTCATATCTGGTCACAGTTGCAAGATTCTGAATCGTGGTTGTCTCAACTGAAGGTCTCCTATGGTGTGATATTCCTACACATACTCATCAGAGATAGATGGAGATGGCAGTTGGTGGTGGCCCAACCCCCTCCCCATTCCTTATCTTTTGTTCTTTGCTTCCTTTTTCTCCTCTCTTCTTTTCCCCCTTTTTCTTTTTTGTTTAGACCCGTAGTTTGGTCCTACTGGGTGTGAATGGCAGCGTTGGGAATGAACTGAGATAGCCACCTACTATATTCATGTCCTTTATCGCTAGTTGACCAACCTGCCCTTAAATTAGTAATATGTTCCCCACTTTCATACAGTGGTCAGTACCCGGTTATCTCAGGAATTGCTTTCAGTAATATGGGTCAATGTTAGTAATGTTTGTATTTGTTTATCATACTCTTATTGGGGGGGTGTTCTTAGTACGAGACCCTTCTACTACCTTGTGGTAGGTTTTGTTAACTTGTTGACTTATTTGGTTTGTCATCTTCCACTTACATGATTGTGCAATGTATTTGGAGTTTATTTTTTTTTTATTTCTTTTAAAAATGTAATTAAATGTTTATGCAAAAAAATAAATGAATAATAAATAAATGCGGATGAGAAAGCCTGAAAAACATAGCAACAAATGATGAAATAGATGATATTTTTCTCTATTGGCTGATCAAAAAACGCTTTACAAATGCTGTACACAATAGCTCAAAAACGCTCATAAAAACGCGACTCGCAGGTGTGAATGCAGCCTTTTATCTGGGAATGTGAAACTCTGATACAAAGATGAATTCTGATTGGTTGCTCTCAGTTATGCCACTTTCCTCAAGCCATAAACGTTGCGTCCCTCTGCCCATTGCAGTATAAACGCACTTTCTACTTTTTAACCACTTCCGGACCGCCCGCCGTCGTTATACGTCAGTACTTTGACCATACCTCCCAACTTTTTGAGATGGGAATGAGGGACACCTATCAGCAAAAGTATGCAGGCATAGGACACACCCCTGGCCACGCCCCTTAAAGGAGAATTGTACAAAAAAACAAGATTGGTTAAAAACCACGACTATTCCTTTATATTGGATTTTGGAATTTACAAATGCAGCAATTTAGAAATCAGATGAAAGGTTTAGTACTGGAAAACACTTTTTGATAGATAAAAAGTGCATTTTATATACATCTATATAGATCAGACCAAAATGAGGGACAAATGAGGAGGAATGAGGGACAGAGGGACATTGCTCCAAATCAGGGACAGTCCCTCGAAATCAGGGACAATTGGGAGCTATGCTTTGACGTTGAATACCATGGTTATGGCAGCAGATAGCTGCCATAACCCCGGTATTTTTAAAAACTGCGGGCGGTCCACTTTGAGATAAAAGTGGTCTCTGCAGCGCATTCGCCGTGAGATCACTTTTATCAGCAGATATCACTTTTAGCCGTCGGTAGCGGTGGAGACGATCAGGTCCTTTCCCCTCTGAGGCTGGAAGTTGAGTCGAGGGAATGATGGCTCCATACCATTGGATGACGGAAGCGACGTCAGACGTAACTTGCCCAATGGTCTTAAAGGGGAAATTTTTTTATTAAAAAAAAAAAAAAAAAAAGTCTTTTTTTTATTGCATTTAAGTGTAAATGTGAGATCTGAGGTATTTTTGACCCCAGATCTCACATTAAAGAGGTCCTGTCATATTTTTTTCTATTACAAGGGAAGATTCCTTGTAATAGGAATAAAAGAGATCCAATTTTTTTTTAAAGGGTCAGTGTTTACATAAAAAATAAAAAGTAAAATAAATAAGAAAAAAAAATAAAAATAATTGAAAGCGCCCATCCCGCCGTGCTCACGCGCAGGTGTGAACGCATACCTAAGTCGTGCCCGCATATGTAAACGTGTTTGAACCACACATGTGAGGTATTGCTGCGATCGTTAGACAGAGAGCAATAATTCTAGCAAAAGACCTCCTATGTAACCCAAAACTGGTAACCTGTAGAAATTTTTAAACTTCGCCTATGGAGATTTTTAAGTGTCAAAATTTGTCACCATTCCACGAGTGGGCGCAATTTTGAAGCATGTGGCATGCTGGGTATTAATTTACTTGGCGTAACATTATCTTTCACAATATAAAAAAAAAAAATTGGGCTAACTTTTCTTATTTTTAGAATTCAAAAAAGTGTATTTTTTCAAAAAGAAATTGCGTTTGTAAGACCGCTGCGCAAATACGGTGTGACATAAAGTATTGCAACGACCGCTATTTTATTCTCTAGGGTGTCTGAAAAAAAAGTATATAATGTTTGTGGGTTCTAAGTAATTTTCTAGCAAAAAACTTAACTTGTAAACGCCAAGTATAAAAAACAGGCCCAGTCCTTAAGTGGTTAATAATCTTTGCTGTAAACCGTGCGCCCGAGCTCTACAATCCAATTAAAGCTGACTTTAAACAGTTGAGTCTGTACTGAACTCCTTGGTGGCTCACAACGGTTTTGCCTTTATATAAAAGTACTTTTCTTTTTATCATTCTCCCGCTTTCCGACAAGCTGCAATTCAATATTTCTTTTTAGGTTATAAAATCCGCATGTGGTGCAGCTTGATAGAAAATCATTGTCTTCTCTGTGATCAGCGCACAATGCTGTCGCTGCAGTTTTGCGGCCAGAAAATTCTTTGGCTTTTTATGTTTAAAGTGCACCTGTAGCAAAAAAAAAAAAAGAAAAAAAAAGTTGGCTCTGTTAGTTGGCAGGTTATATAATTCACTGTGCTTTTGGGGCACAGAGGCAGCCAGAGGGTAGTAAAATCAGGCGGATGAGCTGTGGTTTTATCGCATCCCTGACCGCCCACCTGGGCAAGGGCATCTAGCTGTTTGGGCGCAGCCATGATGCTTCACGGCAAAAACATAGATGGCAGCTGGCAGGTACATCTCTCTTCACTCTCTTCTTCTTCTTCTTTCTTTACTTTCTTCTTCTTCTTCTTCTTCTTTCTTCACTCTCTTCTTCTTTCTTCACTCTCTTCTTTTTCTTCTTCTTTCTTCGCTCTCTTCTTCTTCTTCTTCTTCTTCTTTCTTCGCTCTTTTCTTCTTCTTCTTTCTTCACTCTCTTCTTCTTTCTTCACTCTCTTCTTCTTTCTTTACTCTCTTCTCCTTCTTCTTCTTCTTCTTTCTTCACTCTCTTCTTCTTCTTCTTCTTCTTTCTTCACTCTCTTCTTCTTTCTTCACTCTCTTCTTCTTCTTTCTTCACTCTCTTCTTCTTCTTTCTTCACTCTCTTCTTCTTCTTCTTCTTTCTTCACTCTCTTCTTCTTTCTTCACTCTCTTCTTCTTCTTCTTCTTTCTTCACTCTCTTCTTGTTCTTCTTTCTTCACTCTCTTCTTCTTCTTTCTTCACTCTCTTCTTCTTCTTTCTTCGCTCTCTTCTTCTTCTTCTTTCTTCACTCTCTTCTTCTTTCTTCACTCTCTTCTTCTTCTTCTTTCTTCACTCTCTTCTTCTTCTTCTTTCTTCACTCTCTTCTCCTTCTTCTTCTTTCTTCACTCTCTTCTTCTTCTTCTTCTTCTTTCTTCACTCTCTTCTTCTTCTTCTTCTTCTTCTTCTTCTTTCTTCACTCTCTTCTTCTTCTTCTTCTTTCTTCACTCTCTTCTTCTTCTTCTGTCTTCACTCTCTTCTTCTTCTTCTTCTTCACTCTCTTCTTCTTCTTTCTTCACTCTCTTCTTCATCTTCGTTCTTCACTCTCTTCTTCTTCTTCTTTTTTCTTCACTCTCTTCTTCTTCTTCTTTCTTCACTCTCTTCTTATTCTTTCTTCACTCTCTTCTTCTCTCTCTTCTTCTTCTTCTTCTTTCTTCACTCTCTTCTTCTTCTTTCTTCACTCTCTTCTTCTTCTTCTCCCTCTTCTTCTTCTTCTTTATTCTTCACTCTCTTCTTCTTCTTTCTTCACTCTCTTCTTCTTCTTTCTTCACTCTCTTCTTCTACTTCTTCTTCTTTCTTCACTCTCTTCTTCTTTCTTCACTCTCTTCTTCTTTCTTCACTCTCTTCTTCTTCTTTCTTCACTCTCTTCTTCTTCTTTCTTCACTCTCTTCTTCTTCTTCTTCTTCTTTCTTCACTCTCTTCTTCTTTCTTCACTCTCTTCTTCTTCTTCTTCTTTCTTCACTCTCTTCTTCTTCTTCTTTCTTCACTCTCTTCTTCTTCTTTCTTCACTCTCTTCTTCTTCTTTCTTCGCTCTCTTCTTCTTCTTCTTTCTTCGCTCTCTTCTTCTTTCTTCACTCTCTTCTTCTTCTTCTTTCTTCACTTTCTTCTTCTTCTTTCTTCACTCTCTTCTCCTTCTTCTTCTTTCTTCACTCTCTTCTTCTTCTTCTTCTTTCTTCACTCTCTTCTTCTTCTTCTTTTTCTGTCTTCACTCTCTTCTTCTTCTTCGTTCTTCACTCTCTTCTTCTTCTTCTTTCTTCACTCTCTTCTTCTTCTTCTTTTTTCTTCACTCTCTTCTTCTTCTTCTTTTTTCTTCACTCTCTTCTTCTTCTTCTTTTTTCTTCACTCTCTTCTTCTTCTTCTTTCTTCACTCTCTTCTTATTCTTTCTTCACTCTCTTCTTCTCTCTCTTCTTCTTCTTCTTCTTCTTTCTTCACTCTCTTCTTCTTCTTTCTTCACTCTCTTCTTCTTCTTCTCTCTCTTCTTCTTCTTTATTCTTCACTCTCTTTTTCTTCTTTCTTCACTCTCTTCTTCTTCTTTCTTCACTCTCTTCTTCTACTTCTTCTTCTTTCTTCACTCTCTTCTTCTTTCTTCACTCTCTTCTTCTTTCTTCACTCTCTTCTTCTTCTTTCTTCACTCTCTTCTTCTTCTTTCTTCACTCTCTTCTTCTTTCTTCACTCTCTTCTTATTCTTTCTTCACTCTCTTCTTCTCTCTCTTCTTCTTCTTTCTTCTTCTTCTTCTTCTTCTTCTTCTTTCTTCACTCTCTTCTTCTTCTTCTTTCTTCACTCTCTTCTTCTTTCTTCACTCTCTTCTTCTTCTTCTTCTTTCTTCACTCTCTTCTTCTTCTTCTTCTTTCTTCACTCTCTTCTTCTTCTTCTTCTTTCTTCACTCTCTTCTTCTTCTTTCTTCACTCTCTTCTTCTTCTTTCTTCGCTCTCTTCTTCTTCTTCTTTCTTCGCTCTCTTCTTCTTCTTCTTTCTTCGCTCTCTTCTTCTTCTTTCTTCGCTCTCTTCTTCTTTCTTCACTCTCTTCTTCTTCTTCTTTCTTCACTCTCTTCTTCTTCTTCTTTCTTCACTCTCTTCTCCTTCTTCTTCTTTCTTCACTCTCTTCTCCTTCTTCTTCTTTCTTCACTCTCTTCTTCTTCTTCTTCTTCTTCTTTCTTCACTCTCTTCTTCTTCTTCTTCTTCTGTCTTCACTCTCTTCTTCTTCTTCGTTCTTCACTCTCTTCTTCTTCTTCTTTCTTCACTCTCTTCTTCTTCTTCTTTTTTCTTCACTCTCTTCTTCTTCTTCTTTCTTCACTCTCTTCTTATTCTTTCTTCACTCTCTTCTTCTCTCTCTTCTTCTTTCTTCACTCTCTTCTTCTTCTTTCTTCACTCTCTTCTTCTTCTTCTCTCTCTTCTTCTTCTTCTTTATTCTTCACTCTCTTCTTCTTCTTTCTTCACTCTCTTCTTCTACTTCTTCTTCTTTCTTCACTCTCTTCTTCTTACTTCACTCTCTTCTTCTTCTTTCTTCACTCTCTTCTTCTTCTTTCTTCACTCTCTTCTTCTTCTTTCTTCACTCTCTTCTTCTTCTTCTTTCTTCACTCTCTTCTTCTTTCTTCACTCTCTTCTTCTTCTTTCTTCACTCTCTTCTTCTTCTTTCTTCACTCTCTTCTTCTTCTTCTTCTTTCTTCACTATCTTCTTCTTCTTCTTTCTTCACTCTCTTCTTCTTCTTTCTTCACTCTCTTCTTCTTCTTTCTTCACTCTCTTCTTCTTCTTTCTTCACTCTCTTCTTCTTCTTCTTCTTCTTTCTTCACACTCTTCTTCTTCTTCTTCTTCTTCTTTCTTCACACTCTTCTTCTTCTTCTTCTTTCTTCACTCTCTTCTTCTTCTTCTTCTTTCTTCACTCTCTTCTTCTTCTTCTTTATTCTTCACTCTCTTTTTCTTTCTACATTCTCTTCTTCTTCTTCTTCATCTTCTTCTTCTTCTTCTTCTTCTTCTTCTTCTTTCTTCACTCTCTTCTTCTTTCTTCACTCTCTTCTTCTTCTTCTTCCTCTTCCTTCACTCTCTTCTTCTTCTTTCTTCACTCTCTTCTTCTTCTTCTTCTTCTTTCTTCACTCTCTTCTTCTTCTTTCTTTACTCTCTTCTTCTTCTTTCTTTACTCACTTCTTATTCTTCCCTAGAGTAGGCAGAAGAAGAGAACTTTTTTTAGGTTGCTATGGGTTACGGCAAATTGTTATTTGTGTTGCTGTAAAGTCATTAACCTTTTAATGTTGACCATGTGACCACTGTTGGAGCCCATTGCAGCAGTCTTATGATACAGAAGCCGCGCTACCTCCCGGGCACTGAAGTCCACTTAAAGCGGAACTAAGCCCATCAATTTAATGGTTTAAAAAAAAACAATTACATTCTCGGCATGTCAGGAATGCTGTCACAGTTGCTTGTGTTCTCAACCAAACTGTCAAGCCATCGAATGGCTGTTGTCATAACTGATCACATGTGCAGCATCATGGCAGTTGCAGATCAAACAGAAGCTAATATGGCAGCTCCCTTGGCTGAAAAGGATAGGAGGGTTTAGTTCCACTTTAACTGGTTGCCGAGTTCAGTACAGACTCAACTGTTTAAAGTCAGCTTTAATTGGATTGTAGAGCTCGGGCGCACGGTTTACCGCAAAGATTATTAACCATTTAAGGACTGGGCCTGTTTTTTATACTTAGCGTTTACAAGTTAAGTTTTTTTGCTAGAAAATTACTTAGAACCCCCAAACATTATATATTTATTTTTCAGACACCCTAGAGAATGAAATGGCATTGCAATACTTTATGCCACACTGTATCTGCGCAGCGGTCTTACAAACGCAATTTCTTTTTGAAAAAATACACTTTTTTGAATTTTAAAAATAAGAAAAGTTAGCCCAATTTTTTTTTTTAATATTGTGAAAGATAATGTTACGCTAAGTAAACTAATACCCAACATGCCATGCTTCAAAATTGCGCCCGCTTGTGCAATGGCGACAAACTTTGACATTTAAAAATCTCCATAGGCGAAGTTTAAAAATTTCTACTGGTTACCAGTTTTGAGTTACAGAGGAGGTCTTTTGCTAGAATTATTGCTCTCGCTCTAACGATTGCGGCGATACCTCACATGTGTGGTTCAAACACCGTTTACATATGCGGGTGCGACTTAGGTATGCGTTCGCACCTGCGCATGAGCACAGCGGGAAGGGCGCTTTAAATTTTTTTTTTCTTTTTTTTCTTATTTATTTTACTTTTTATTTTTCATGTATACACTGTCCCTTTAAAAAAAAAAGCCCATTTTTTTTTCTTTATAGGAGGGTTTAGTTCCACTTTAACTGGTTGCTAGGACACGGCGCAACCCCTATCTCTGTAAAGAGCCGCGTCTGCCGCTCTTTAACCATGTGATCGGCTGTGTCCAATCACAGCCGGTCACATGTAAACAAGGAAGTACCGGTAATCGGTGCTCCTTGCCTCACACTGACAGAGTGTGTGGCGAGGAGAGCCGATCAGCGGCATCTCCACGCAGGGAGACATGTAGGAATGTAATCAGTGCCCTGATTACAGTATAGTAAAAAAGTGTCACCATACAATGCCCACCAATGCCAGCAATCAGTGCCCACAAGTGTCACCAATCAGTGCCCACCAATGCCAGCAATCAGTGCCCACCAGTGGCAGCAATCAGTGCCCACAAGTGCCACCAATCAGTGCCCATTAGCGATGCAAGTCCGTGCTGGCAATCAGTGCTGCCTATCAGTGCTGTCCATCAATGCCCATCACTGCTGTCGATCAATACCAATCGGTGTCGCTCATCAGTGCCACCCATCAGTGCCCATCAGTACCACCTATCCATGCTGCCTATCCGTGCCGCCTATCAGTGCCCACCACTGCCACATATCAGTGCCCACCAGTGCTGTCTATTAGTGCCCATCAGTGCCACCCATCAGTGCCCATAAGTGCGGCATATTAGTGCCGCCTCATCAGTGCCCATAAGTGCCACCTCATCAATGCCCACCAGTTCAGCCTATCAGTGTCCATCAGTGCCACCTCATCAGTGCAGATCAGTGAAGGCGAAAAATTACTTAGACCCCTTTCACACTGAGGCGCTATAGCGTTAAAAATAGCGCCTGCAAAGTGCCCTGAAACAGCGGCTCCATTCACTCCAGTGTGAAAGCCCGAGGGAGCGGTGCGCTGGCAGGGCATCAGAAAAAGTCCTGCCAGCAGCTTCTTTGGAGCGCATTAGGAGCAGTGAGTTCACTGCTCCTAAAGCGCCCCTGCCCATTGAAAACAATGGGGCAACGCTGCTATACTGTCTGCAGCGGCGTTTTGCGGGTAGATTGAACCCCTTTTTGGCCGCTAGCAGGGGTTAAAACTGCCCCGCTAGTGGCCGAATAGTGCCGCTAAAACGTCAGTAAAGCGGCACTAAAATAGCGCCGCTTTACTGCTGACGCCCGGGGCGGCTCAGTGTGAAAGGGGTCTATGTTTTTTGTTTTTTTTTAAGCTGAAAAATGGCTTGGGCAGGAAGGGGTGTAGGTGCCTGGTAGGTAAGTGGTTAATAGGCCGGGGAAGGCGATATGGCTTCTGTATCATGTTATTACTGTGATTGGATCCCTCAGCGGTCATCTCTTCCATCTGTCCGCATCTGGCTAGTAATTAGAAGCCTTAACCGAGAACTCCCAGCACACAACCTCAGGCTACCACCGTGGACAAATACATGCTGTGGATAAAGCCCATCTTATTTTTTTACCCCATACAGGGCTGCAGGACCGCTGATAAGGCAGTACTACCAGCCCTCCTGTACTGGGCCCGGTTCTATCATCTCAGCAGGGGAGGGCCGGTGCCAGCAAAAGGCTGCTTTGGCAGCCACCTTAGGAAGCCAGGATGGGGGTGGGCAGAAAAAATCTGAATCCCCAACCACTTGCTGGGGATTCAGATTTTTAACATACACTATATTGTCAAAAGTATTGGGACACCTGCCTTTACACGCACATGAACTTTAATGGCATCCCAGTCTTACTCCGTAGGGTTCAATATTGTCCATAGAGTTCAAGGTCCATAAAGACATGGGTGAGTGAGTTTGGGGTGAAGGAACTAGACTGGCCTGCACAGAGTCCTGACCTCAACACAATAGAACACCTTTGGGATGAAATTAGAGTGGAGACTGTGAGCCAGGCCTTCTCATCCAACATCAGTGCCTGACCTCACAAAAGGATCTTCTGGAAGAATGGTCAAACATTCCCATAGACACACTCCTAAACCTTGTGGACAGCCTTCCCAACAGCCAACTCACTATTGAACCCTACAGACTAAGGCCCCTTTCAGGCAGGCTTTCCAATCAGGTCCGACTGTCAGTCTTTCAGGATGGGACTGCCCGTGTGAAAGGACCCTAAGACTGGGATGCCATTAAAGTTCATGTGCGTGTAAAGGCAGGTAGGCATGTGCTCGTTTCGATCTGAAATTTCGGATGTATCCAAATTTCAGAATTACAATAGTACTGAATCTAAACGAATCCGAAAAAAACGAAAAAAAAAATTCGGACAAAATTCTAATTCTAATTGTTTTCTAATTCAAATAGTTTTCAAATTCGAATAGTTCACGAATTTAAAAAGTTTTCAAATTCGAATAGTTTTCCAATTTCCAAAGAGAGTAAAATAAAATAGAAAATAAAAGAATACACTAGAAAAAATAATAATACAATAGAAAATAATATAACAGAAAATAAAATAATAGAATATATTAGAGTAAAACAGAACACAATAGAATAGAATATAAAAGAACAGACTAGACTAGAATATAATAGAAACAAATAGAATAGAATAGAATGGTTATATTCATTCTATTCTATTCTGTTGTTTTTTTCTATACTATTGTGTTATTTTCTATTCTATTCTACTCTATTATTTTCTATTCCATTCAAATTCAAGTTGATTCTATTTGAATTTTGGAAAATTGTTATAATATTATAATATATTGATTCTATTCTATTCTATTTTTTTTTAAATTGTATTCGATTTTCAGAAGATGGTTATAATCTTTCTATTTAATTATTATTTTTTTTTTATTCTATTCTATTCCTTTCTATTTTATTCTATTCTATTCCATTCTATTCTGTTCTTTCCTTTGTTATCATATTTTGTTCTGTTTAACTCTATTATATTATATTCTTTTATTTTCTGTTATATATATATATTCTATTTTATTCTCTTTGGAAATTGGAAAACTTTTCAAATTCAAAAACGATTCAAAATTGATTTGAAAATGTTTCGAATGGATCCGAATTTTAAAATTCAAATAGATTTGAATAAGAATATATGAAAAATTCCAAAAACAAATTAAACTGATTAAATTAATTTAACGAAACAAATTTATGTAATTAACGAATCGAAACGAAACAAAACTAAACAAATGTTTTTTTCGTTCTGCACATGTCTAAAGGCAGGCGTCCCAATACTTTTTACAATATAGTGTACCGGTTTCCTGACGGGCACAGAGTGGAGTTTTGCCTTGCCTGCCAGCAGTTCTGTTTTTGGTGCTGTGAAACGTCCTGGGTGGGTGCTGTTCAGAGGCAGTTTGGTTGGGATTTTGGGTGCAGCATTGCGTCATTCACCACACGGGTGAAATGTGTGCTGTATGGGGGTTGCATTGTGTGAGAGGGAGGGGGGGCAGGGTACACCTTCACCTGTGTGGACAAGGATCCTTGCACTGGCCTTGACCTCATACAGTATCTCACAAAAGTGAGTACACCCCTCACATTTTTGTAAATATTTTATTCTATCTTTTCATATGACAACACTGAAGAAATGACACTTTGCTACAATGTAAAGTAGTGAGTGTACAGCTTGTATAACAGTGTAAATTTGCTGTCCCCTCAAAATAACTCAACACACAGCCATTAATGTCTAAACCGCTGGCAACAAAAGTGAGTACACCCCTAAGTGAAAATGTCCAAATTGGGCCCAAAGTGTCAATATTTTGTGTGGCCCCTATTATTTTCCAGCACTGCCTTAACCCTCTTGGACATGGAGTTCACCAGAGCTTCACAGGTTGCCACTGAAGTCCTCTTCCACTCCTCCATGATGACATCACAGAGCTGGTGGATGTTAGAGAAAAACAACAAAAAAGGCGCCTCTTAGTAAACTGTACATTTAATAGCGTATTGGTATTAAAAACACTCACATTTAAAACTTAGATAGTCCGGTATGGGGAACTCAGTATAGGCATACGAGATGGCGTCCTCCTCTGTCCCACAGTCTATTTCCTCTCTTTCTGACGCCGTCAGAAAGAGAGGAAATAGACTGTGGGACAGAGGAGGACGCCATCTCGTATGCCTATACTGAGTTCCCCATACCGGACTATCTAAGTTTTAAATGTGAGTGTTTTTAATACCAATACGCTATTAAATGTACAGTTTACTAAGAGGCGCCTTTTTTGTTGTTTTTCCCTTTGCATATTTGGAGCGGCTTCATCTCCCATCCAAAGGCTGCCCTGGTTATAGACTGTTTTCTTCTCACGGAGAGCGCATTGCTCTAAAGGACATACCTTCAGCAACATTTATTATACTGCAAACTGAGTAACTTGCGCTATTTTGCCTTTCACTGGTGGATGTTAGAGACCTTGCACTCCTCCACCTTCCATTTAAGGATGCCCCACAGATGCTCAAAAGAGGTTTAGGTCTGGAGACATGTTTGGCCAGTCCATCACCTTTACCCTCAGCTTCTTTGGCAAGGCAGTGGTCGTCTTGGAGGTGTGTTTGTGGTAGTTATGTTGGAATACTAACCTGCGGACCAGTCTCCGAACGGAGGGGATCATGCTCTGCTGCAGTATGTTATAGTGCATGTTGGCATTCATGGGTCCCTCAATGAACTGTAGCTCCCCAGTGCCGGCAGCACTTATTCAGCCCCAGACCATGACACTCCCACCACCATGCTTGACTGTAGACAATACATACTTGTCTTTGTACTCCTCACCTGGTTGCCGTCACACATGATTGACACCATCTGAACCAAATTAGTTTATCTTGGTCTCATCAGACCACAGAACATGGTTCCAGTAATCCATGTCCTTAGTCTGATTGTCTTCAGAAAACTGTTTGCAGGCTTTCTTGTGTATCAGACCAATTTGATGCAGTGTGCGGCGTATGGTCTGAGCACTGACAGGCTGACCCCCCACCCCTTCAACCTCTGCAGCAATGCTGGTAGCACTCATATGTCTTTTTCCCAAAGACAACCTCTGTATATGACGCTGAGCACGTGCACTCAACTTCTTTGGTCGACCATGGCGAGGCCTGTTCTGAGTGGAACCTGTCCTGTTAAACCGCTGTATGGTCTTGGACACCATGCTGCAGCTCACTTTCAGGGTCTTGGCAATCTTCTTATAGCCTAGGCCATCTTTATGTAGAGCAAAAATTCTTTTTTCAGATCCTCAGAGAGTTCTTTGATATGAAGTGCCATGTTGAACTTCCAGTGACCAGTATGAGAGAGTGAGAGCGATAACACCAAATTTAACACACCTGCTCCCCATTCACACATGAGACCTTGTAACACTAATGAGTCACATGACACCGGGGAGGGAAAATGGATAATTGGGCCCAATTTGGACATTTTCACTTAGGGGTGTACTCACTTTTGTTGCCAGCGGTTTAGACATTAATGGCTGTGTGTTGAGTTATTTTGAGGGGACAACAAATTTACACTGTTATACAAGCTGTACACTCACTACTTTACATTGTAGCAAAGTGTCATTTCTTCAGTGTTGTCACATGAAAAGATAGAATAAAATATTTACAAAAATTGTGAGGGGTGTACTCACTTTTGTGAGATACTGTATATGCATTACGCGGTCAGCAAGAGATTAAACCAAATATAGGGCAGGCACAACAAAGGCAGTGAGCAGTTACCATGGCAACCAGTCAAATTTCAGCTTTTACTACTTGGGAAATGTCAAACTATGAAAACGTATTTGTTGCTAAGGGTTACCGCGCACATCGCCCTTTGCCTTATGTAAAAGCACCTCTTATGTTCTTATTTACTATGAACCATTTGTGTCTCTTCATAGGAGTGGATGACGTGTTTGTGTTTATTAACACGTACCGCCAGGCCGAGCACATCAAAGACCCTCGTCATCGCATGATCCACACCGTACAGACGGCTGGGAAAGCAACCTTTTTCACCTCATTGACCACCGCCTCAGCCTACGCAGCAAATATCTTCTCCCAGGTTAGAAGCAGAGACATTTCATCGGGCCTGGGCCTGACACTTGTGTTCTTGTTGAGGAGGCCATTTTGATGGGCAGAGCCCCAGGCAGTCTAAAGTAGTGTCCTCTCTAAGGCTTCATTCACATGTGCAGCTAGAGTGTAGAAAAACCAGGTGGTTGAACTGTGGTTTAATGCCACCCCTCCCCAACCCGTTGCCCCAATCTGGGTGCTCAGTTCTGTACAGATACAGCATCTTGGCCATTGGCAAAACGTAAAAAGCGCGTTGCATTCAGTGGGTATTACGCAACAAATGCAAGTCTACAGGACTGCGTTTGACAGGTGGTGAGGAGGTGATATGTCGTGTTCTCATTGCCTGCTTAAACCCTGAAAATGCCGACCCACCATTCCACATCCACGTGCGTTGCGGTGTAGCCCCATTCACTTGTTCAGTGGCAGTGCCATATGGCAAATGCAACACACCCTTTCATTTTTGGCGTGGCCTCATTTACTTGTTCAGGTGGGCAGTAAGGTTGGCTGTGTGAACAAGCCTCCCAAAATTGATGGTCTGGCTGTGTTCACGTTCTGTTCTATGTAACGGCAGAGGGTTCTGATACATTGAAAACATATCTTTAAAGGGTTAGTTCACCTTTACCGAAAAAACTACCTATGTGGGTAA
Source organism: Aquarana catesbeiana (assembly GCF_042186555.1). Taxonomy (NCBI): domain Eukaryota; kingdom Metazoa; phylum Chordata; class Amphibia; order Anura; family Ranidae; genus Aquarana; species Aquarana catesbeiana. The sequence continues at coordinate 234,244,394 of NC_133333.1, read as the reverse complement.
GGGGACCAAAGCTGTGCAGCTTTGACTAAAGTTGGATAATGTCTTTGGTTTGGCCAATTGATAGGAGGTCAATTGATTCCAACCTAATTCTGGAATTTCTGCACTTCTCTCTTTTATCACTAGATAGCCAGGTATCTGGTGGCATTAGATAAGACAAGGGCATTGCAAGGACAGATTAGGAATAGATAGGGTCGCTCAGCCAATGGGCAGGGATCTTCTTGGGTCCTTTGGCCTGCTGGGAGAGCCTATTTATTTGGGTGAGGTCAGGTAATCGGGGTTCTGTGCCACCTGGACGGCTGTCTGGGTGGACATGTGTTGTATTGCCCCGGGCTGTTAGACCAGAGCCTCAGGCCTATCCTGGGGACATCTGGCTGCTAGGCTGTCTGAGGGCCTATCCAGAAGCAAGAGAGCAGCGCAGGGTTGGGACTTGCAGTCCAACCAGAAGTACTGGTTCTGCTGGCCGGAGAACCTGTCGTGGTCAGAGGTAGAGGGGAAGCTGTTGCCACTAAGGGACCATCCACCTTAATACCAGGGACCACAGTGAGTAGCTGAAGCAAGTACCAGAGCAGTATTCTCATCAACCGGGAACGTTGAAGAATTGGGAAACTTCAGCAGGTGTCAAACCAGGGACCCAGCCAATGGAAGGGATGCTTGCAGAGCAGTCTTGTGTGCCAAGCCAGGGACTGAGCAGGCCAGTGAGGTGACGCTTGAGGAGTATCTGTGAGTGCCAAGCTAGGGACCCAGCAGGGACGCGGGGGTGACGCTTGAGGAAGACACTCAGTGCGAGGATTGGAAGAGCTAGGGAGATCCAGTAGCAGTGGATCAGTAGGTCTAGGTGATAGACTGGAAGGTCAGTTGAGTGAAGATCTAAAAAGGAGATTGTGGAGGAAGTGAACAAGTTTATTGCAACCTGTGTTAGAAACTGTTCAAGATTGTTGCCATAGGAGACAGCATGTCTACACATGCAGATGTAGTGTCCGGCTGGGTGCCTTTCCTGCATGGCTGTCTACCTATAGAAGCCTATAGGAGTCTGCTAATTAACATTGCAACTAGGGTGGACTTGATGGACTTGTGTCTTTTTTCAACCTCACCTACTATGTAACTACTAAAGGGTGTCCTGGCCCTAACCCTCTCTCCCACAGTTCTATTCAAGAGAAAATAAATCTCTTTGCATTCAAATGTCCGGGGCCCATGCATCTACCTTGCACTACACCCACCATGCCTTGTAACCCACTACATAGAAGGATGTCAGCTGTCCCTAACTCTGAAGCTCACCATTAGGCCCCAGGGACCCCGGGACCTCGCTACACTAAGAAACTCCCAGCTGTTACTGTTCACCTCCACTTCTACTGAAGTGAGCTCTCAAACCCGCGCATATGTGTGGTCCACTACCTCCTCCATCTTAGCATTGCTGATCTCAGAGCTACTGCAACAGGGGAGAAAGAGTGCATGCAAGGGGGTTTGAATCAACTGGGAGAGTCTTAGCAACCTCTTAGCAACAAGGCAGGATGCCATCTCAGGAATTTTTTTGGTCAGGCCTTGGGAGGTACATGAAAGGTCTAAAGCTATAGCAAGGGCATTTTTTAAAGCTGTATAGTTTGTTTTTATCTATAGATGCCCCCTACCCGCATACGCAGTATTTTGGTAAAGGTGAATTAACCCTTTAAAGTGTATATCTAATCAAAAGGAGTAGAGTTGATTGCCATCAGTGTCCCCATTGGGAAGATTACTCCTCCCTGACTTCATGTGTGGGCAATAGCACAAGAGGTAAGAGAAAGTCTCCTCAATGTGGTCAGAGCAGTAACCTGATGGAGGTTCTAACCTTTCCCTACTCCCCAAATAAAAATCTGGGACAGGATTCTTCATCTCTGATAGATACATAAACCACTATCAACTAGTATCTGAATATACACTATATGGTCAAAAGCATTGGGACGCCTGCCTTTACACACACATGAACTTTATAGGCATCACAGTCTTAGGGTTCAATATTGAGTTGGCCCACCCTTTGCAGCAATAACAGCTTCAACTCTTCTGGGAAGGCTGTCCACAAGGTTTAGGAGTGTGTCTATGGGAATGTTTGACCATTCTTCCAGAAGCGCATTTGTGAGGTCAGGCACTGATGCTGGACGAGAAGGCCTGGCTCGCAGTCTCCACTCTAATTCATCCCAAAGGTGTTCTATTGGGTCTACCTGACCTCACATATGCACTTCTGGAAGAATGGTCAAACATTCCCATAGACACACTCCTAAACCTTGTGGACAACCTTCCCAGAAGAGTTGAAGCTGTTATAGCTGCAAAGGGTGGGCCAACTCAACATTGAACCCTATGGACTAAGACTGGGATGCCATTAAAGTTCATGTGCGTGTAAAGGCAGGTGTCCCAATACTTTTGACAATATAGTGTATTATAGTTTGAGCTTCCTATATGGCTGCCCTTTCGGTGATATAATGAGCGCCAATTTTTTTTCTTACATTCTGTACTGAAGTTTTGGTTCATATTACAAAATGGCTTCCTTAGATATTGACCTGTCAGTCTGCATTTCTATAAACCGCCGCGACGGCTGTCAGAAAATTGTCTTGCAGACTAACAACCTGAGATTGGCTACGGAAGAGGGAGCCGAGTTTTATTCCTTTCCTCCGCTCTGGAATTAGTTTTATGAATGTTTACTGCTCAGGCTGATATTGTTTCCTGACAGTTCTGACTCATCTCCCGTCTTGCCGCAGATCCCCGCTGTTCATGACTTCGGCCTCTTCATGTCACTCATCGTCTCGTGCTGCTGGGTAGCCGTGCTGTTTATAATGCCGGCGGCGCTGGGAATATGGAGAGCCTACGTTTCACCGCTGGAGACGCTGTGCCACTCAAAGTGAGTTTCATATTCCGAGGGCTGGATGACGGTAGAAATTGTTGAAAGTATTTTCTAGCCTGATGTGCGTCTTGTGCACCTACCTTACGTGATGACAGATAGGTCACTTTACGACTGTAGTCTTTTATCACGCTAAAGGGGACATGTATTGAGAGGAATATACAGTACTGTGCAAACATTTTAGGCAGATGTGAAAAAATGCTGTAAATGAAGAATGCTTTCAGAAATAGAAGTGTTAATAGTTTCTTTTGATCAAAATGGAAAGTAAATGAACAGAAGTGGAATCCAAATCAAATAAATATTTGGGGTGACCACCCTTTGCCTTCAAACCAGCATTGCTTCTTCTAGATAGACTTGCACACAGTTCTTGGCAGGTAAGTTGTTCCAAATATCTTGGAGAACTAACCACAGATCTTCTATGGACATTGGCTGCCTCAAATCCTTCTGTCTCTTCATGTAATCCCAGACAGACTCCATGATGATGAGATCAGGGCTCTGTGGGGGCCAAACCATCACTTCCAGGACTCTTTGTTCTTCTTTACCATGCACATAGTTCTTAATGACACTGGCTGCATGTTTGGGGTCGTTGTCCTGCTGCAGAATAAATTCAGGGCCAATCACACAACTCTGTGAGGGTATGGAACGATGGATAAGTATCTGCCTGTATTTCTCAGCATTGAGGACACCATTGATCCCGACCAAATCTCCAACTCCATTTGCAGATATGCAGCCCCAAACTTTCAAGGAACCTCCACCACCATCTTTCACTGTTGCCTGCAGACACTCATTATTGTACCGCTCTCCAGACCTTCACCAACAACCTGCCTCCTGCTACAGCCCATAATTTCACATTTTAAGGCTGGGTTCTCACTGTCTTCAGATGCAGCTCACAGCAGGGGTCCGGTGTGTCCCCATTCTCTGTTTCAGGGGTGAATAGGGCCCAAATTTTTGCCTGAATTCAGACCTAAAACTGAGCCAAAGACGCACAGGTCCCCTGTAAATCTGCTCCGCAACCGCCATGGAGCTGTGTGAACCGGCTCCATTGTGAGCCAGTCACAGTCTCCTGTCATGCGAATTGGATGCGGAGAAATCCACATCCAATTCGCATCAGTGTGAACTCAGCCTGACTCATCAGTCCAGAGCACCTGCTGCCATTTTTCTGCTCCCCAGTTCCTATGTCATGCATGGTTGAGTTGCTTAGCCTTGTTTCCATGTCAGAGGTATGGCTTTTTGGCCACAATTCTACCATTAAGACCACTTCTGGCCAGAAGTCTATGGACAGTAGATACAGGGCCTTTTTTAAGAGCATTATAAGCCCCCGGGCAATACAGTGCACTGGGGTCCTGTCTACACAATCACGCACGAGAATAAAAATGCAAATTATCAATAAGGCTATATTTTTTGGTACTTCCAACAAAATCAATGTTTAAACATTAACACAACGATTGGACAATAAAACAAGAGCTCTGCTCTAAAGGTTATGTTCACCAACAAGTAATAAAGTTCTTTTTCCTCACCTTTCCTACACTTCCTCGAACTAGTGGCAACTCTAAGATTGATATAGACCCCCTGCATATTACACAGACCCCCCCTACAGTGCAGACCCCTCCACAATACAGACCACCCTCTACAATACAGACCCCCCTACAGTGCAGACCCCCCCTACAGTACAGACCCCGTACAATACAGACCCCCCTCTACAATACAGACCCCCCTACAGTGCAGACCCCCCTACAGTACAGACCCCCTTACAGTGCAGACCCCCCTAAAATACAGACCCCCCCTCTACAATACAGACCCCCTACAGTGCACACTCCCCCTATAGGCTACAGTGCAGTCCCCCCTACAATGCAGACCCACCCTAATGCCCCGTACACACGGTCGGACTTTGTTTGGACATTCCGACAACAAAATCCTAGGATTTTTTCCGACGGATGTTGGCTCAAACTTGTCTTGCATACACACGGTCACTCAAAGTTGTCGGAAAATCCGATCGTTCTGAACGCGGTGACGTAAAACACCTACGTCGGGACTATAAACGGGGCAGTGGCCAATAGCTTTTATCTCTTTATTTATTCTGAGCATGCGTGGCACTTTGTCCGTCGGATTTGTGTACACACGATCGGAAATTACGACAACGTATTTTGTTGTCGGAAAGTTTTATAACCTGCTTTCAAACTCTGTGTGTCAGAAAATCCGATGGAAAATGTGTGATGGAGCCTACACACGGTCGGAATTTCCGACAACAAGGTCCTATCACACATTTTCCGTCGGAAAATCCGACCGTGTGTACGGGGCATTACAGTGCAGACCCCCTACAGTGCAGACCCCCCTACAATACAGACCCCCCTCTACAATACAGACCCCCCCTACAGTGCAGACCCCCTACAATACAGACCCCCCTACAGTGCAGACCCCCCTACAATACAGACCCCCCTCTACAATACAGACCCCCCCTACAGTGCAGACCCCTCCAATACAGACCCCCCTACAGTGCAGACCCCCTACAGGCTACAGTGCAGACCCCCCGTACAATACAGACCCCCCTTCAGACCCATAATGTACCTCAGTCCTCAGATGATCAGGCGGGACATGCGCAGCACTGGTCAGGTCCCCCCCCATGTGTAAACATAAAGGAGGAGGGGGAGGCAGCTTTACCTCTGCTCAGCTGTTTGAGACAGCCGAGCCTGATCGCGGCCACGAGAGAAGGGGATGGTTGCGGCCGAGTCCCGGGTGTGCTGATGGGTGTCACTCGGGTGCGGCTTGCACCCACCCCTCCTGCAAAGCCACTACAGCTCGCCTCAGGCTCTCCATGTACCTGTCACCGCCTGCTATCAGCGATCAGTTCTATAAAAATGCACTGATTACTGTGTAAATGTCACTGTCAGGGAAGGGGTGAACACTAGGAGCCGATCAAGGGGTTAACTGTGTTCACCTCGTGTGTGTTCTAACTGTGGGGGGATGAGAGTGACTAGAGGAGATGCCAGACCGTTGTTCCTAGCAAGTAGGAACTCACGACCTGCCTCTCCTCAGCTCACAAAACAGGGATTTGTGTGTTTACACACACGTCCCTGTTCTGCCTCTCGTACCCGTGATTGCACGTGGCCATTGCGACCACCGGCCACGTGCATCGGGTACCCCACAGTGCAGCGGGCGCGCGCTATCCCCGATTAAAGGTCCGACGTACAGCTACGACAGTTTGCGGGGACGTGCCAACCTGCTGCAGAAAAATGACGGTGGCTGGTCGGCAAGCGGTTAAAGTAGAGCATTACATTCCCAATCAACATTGATTATTTGTAATCCTCATGCTGCTAACATTGGTAAATACATAGGAAAATACAGGCAGATACTGTACTTATCCTTATGCCATACCATGTGGTTAGTTCTCCAAGATGTTTGGAACAACCTGCCTGCCGAGTTCCTTCAAGAACTGTGTGCAAGGCCCCGGACCCCTGCTGTTAGCTGCATCTGAAGACAGTGTGAACCCAGCCTTAAAATGTGAAATTATGGGCTGTAGCAGGAGGCAGTTTGTTGGTGAAGGGCTGAAGAGCAGTACAATAATGAATGTCTGCAGGCAACAGTGAAAGATGGTGGAGGTTCCTTGCAAGTTTGGGGATGCATTTCTGCAAAAAGAAGTTGGAGATTTGGTCCTGATCAATGGTGTCCTCAAAGCTGAGAAATACAAGCAGATACTTATCCATCATGCCATACCCTCACAGAGTTGTGTGATTGGTATCATTAAGAACTATTTTCATGGTAAAGAAGAACAAAGAGTCCTGGAAGTGATGGTTTGGCCCCCACAGAGCCCTGATCTCATCATCATGGAGTCTGTCCAGGATTACATGAAGAGACAGAAGGATTTGAGGCAGCCAATATCCACAGAAGATCTGTGGTTAGTTCTCCAAGATTTTTGGAACAACCTACCTGCCGAGTTCCTTCAAGAACTGTGTGCAAGTCTACCTAGAAGAACTGATGTTGGTTTGAAGGCAAAGGGTGGTCACCCCAAATATTGATTTGATTTGGATTTCTCTTCTGTTCATTTACTTTCCATTTTGTAAATTGATAAAAATAAACAAAATAAAATATATATTTTTGAAAACATTCTTACGTTACAGCATTTCTTCACACCGTCCCAAAACCTTTGCACAGTACTGTATGTGCCTCTATTTCTTGTCTTTTGACTCAAGTACATGGGACTACCCCATAGTAGAATACAATAATGAATAAATAAACACCAGACAATATAAGAATGTGAATAGATTTTATTTAGGCTGAAGAACTCTATTGAGGTTTAATAAACATAAAAATAACTATAAGAAAAACATAATAACTCTAAATAATTTAATTTAGCCACTTGTCTACCAATGGCAGCTGGTAGACAGGGATTTTAAACACGCTCTATAGCAGCTGGTTTGTAGTATGGATGATGGGCACTTATGTGCCGGTCTGCCGCACGATCACTTTCACATCCCGCAGAAGTTAAAGCTCCCCCCCGACTGACTGTCCCCCTTATAAATCCTGGATTCTGATTTCCACCTGTGGATCCAGGACCTGCATGGCAGGTGCTGACCGATGGAGCAGAAGAAGACCAGCAAACCTCCATTCTCGGATCTCCCCATCCAGTGAATACACACGGAAGTCCTGTTTAGACATGTGCAGAACGAACAAAATTTATTTTGTTTCGATTTGTTATTTACATAAATTTGTTTAGTTATATTCGTCTAATTTATTCAATTCGTTTTCAGAATTTGTTTCGATTGGTACCTTGAATTACGAGCATAATTCGTTCCAGAAGAATGCTTGTAATCCAAAACACTCGTATATCAAAGTGAGTTTCCCCATGGGAAATAATGGAAACTCAGATAATCCGTTCCACTGCTATTTTATGCAGTACAGCATGTGGCCAGAGGTGTGGGGGGAAACACTCCGAGAAACTCGGGAACAGAGTGTTTTTTGAGTGTTTCCGAGCGGCTCCAAGTGTCACCGGCACCCCCCCCCACCTCTGGCTAAATGCGGTACTACACACCGCCGAGGATTGAATCCTGCTCGTCTTGCGAGACAACTCTCAGGATTTGTAAAAAATAATAGCTGGTATTGCGAAACGCTTGTAAACCACGTTACTCCCAATCCATTATCGATCCCCTTCGATGCGGCTCCACACTCACCCTCAGTTTATTTCCACTAATGCGAGCAGGCGAGTGGAAATTCTGAGGGCTGACATAGGGGGCTATTGTCGCCCTATGTGATAGCAATTACGGTAATCACTTCCTGCCGGCAGGGCGTACATGGACGTTCTCTGTTTTCAGTGGTTATACCGGGTTACTGCCTGCACATACAGGCATCATCCCGGTATCGATCTTTGCAGCTGGCGATCCTGTACAAGGCAGAAGTGATCTAAGTGGCTAATTAACACTTCTGCATGTAGAGGAAGAGCCCCCCCCCCCCCCCCCGCCGCCTCTTCTGGGCTTTCCATTACATCGCGGAGGCCAGGTAATGGCTGCCCTGTACAGAGAGCGAGGAACTGACGTTGTCACTTCCGGTTCCGCCACTTTGTTTACCTGGCCACCAACGGCCAGGTAAGTAGCCGATCAGACCGATCTGTGTCTGATTGATTGGCTACATGGGAGGCCAGAGGAGAGACCATAAAGAGGACCTGTCACGTCCCATGCTATCACAAGGTGTTGTTCATCCCTTGTGATAGCAATAAAGTTATGCCGCGTACACACAAGTGGACTTTTCGACCGGACTGGTCTGACGGATAGAGTCTGGCGGACAATTCGACCGTGTGTGGGCTTCATCGGACCTGCAGCGGACTTTTTCGGTCGAAAATCTGACGGACTTTAGATTTGGAACATGTTTCAAATCTTTCCGACGGATTCCAGTCCGGTCGAAAAGTCCGCTCGTCTGTATGCTAGTTCGATGGACAAAAACCGACGCTAAGGCAGCTATTGGCTACTGGCTATCAACTTCCTTATTCTAGTCCGGTCGTACGTCATCACGAATCCGTCGGACTTTGGTGTGATCGTGTGTAGGCAAGTCCGTTTTTATACGGAAAGTCCGCCGAAAGTCCGTCGGATAGACCGTCGGACCAGTCCGGTCGAAAAGTCCGCTCGTGTGTACACGGCATTAGTACAAAAAAAAGTGTAAAAAATATTATTTTTGTATTAAATAAATAAATAAATAATAAAAAAAATTCAAGCGCCACTGTCCCACCGTGCTTGCGCACAAATGTGAACGCATACGTTACTTCCGCACACATATGTAAACGGTGATCAAACCACACATGTGAGGTATTGTTTGTGAATGTCAGAGTGAGAACAATAATTTTAGCACCAGACCTCCTGTGCAACTCTAAACTGGTAACCTGCAAAGGCGTTTACAGCGTTTATATATATATATATATGTGTGTATATGTATATATATATATATATATATATATATATATATATATATATATATATATATATATATTGTTTGGGGGTTCTAAGTAATTTTCTAGCAAAAAAGTAGATTTTTTCATATAGGAGTGAAGTGTTAGAAATGGTCTGAATGGCAAGTGGTTAATGGAATTGTAAAAAAATTAAAAATTAAAACATTTTTATTTATTATTATAGTGTTATTATTATATCATATACATATAAAATAAAATTTAAAAAAATACAATTTTGGGTTATTATTATATTATTATAACATATACATATAAAACAACATTAAAAAAAAAATACAATTTTGGGTTATCCAGTATAGGATTTTGTGTTTGAGAGCAGCTTCTCCAGAGCCATTGTGCCCTACCTGAATTTGTGTGACCATCTCTGATCATGAGCTATTCTATTTATGAGTTAAATCTAGCTCCTCAGTCACATATATTCCAGTTGGTCTCATGCTCTGTCCATCCACTATTGTCAGGCTTTGTTGTTCTAATGAAATGCCTGAAGGATTGCCACTTCAGCTCCGAAGAAATGGAATTTAAATGCATTTCAGTCTTGCTGCTTTTGTTTACTGCTCTTCGGTAATACGGCGTGCCTTACCGAGGACATTTCCAATAATGTTCTTCTCTGTTTTCAGTTGCAGTGAGAAGTGTCTCAAGAAAAGCAGTCTGAACATCTATGAAGATCTTATACTAGGCCGTGAAGCTTGTTCCCACCATGTTCCTAGCACTGTCCCCTATCTGGATGATGACATTCCTCTGCTGACGGTGGAAGAGGATGCTGGTAGGTTGACTCGCTTCATTTGTGACATATTAAATCATGCTGTCTGATGGAACTCTGCAGATGTGCTAAAGTCAGATCACTCACTCAACTCAATCTGGGTATTCATTGTACAGTCCAGCCAGGTTCAACAGGCTTTTCAGCGTGCTTCTAGGTTGGTCGGCAGACCCCTGATATATAGTACACTATATTGTCAAAAGTATTGGGCTGCCTGCCTTTACACACATGTGAACTTTAATGGCATCCCAGTCTTAGTCTGTAGGGTTCATGACTGTAGGGTTATTGAGTTGGCCCACCCTTTACAGCTATAACAGCTTCAACTCTTCTGGGAAGGCTGTCCACAAGGTTTAGGAGTGTGTCTATGGGAATGTTTGAACATTCTTCCAGAAGCGCACATGTGAGGTTAGGCACTGATGTTGGATGAGAAGGCCTGGCTCACAGTCTCCACTCTAATTCATCCCAAAGGTGTTCTATCGGGTTGAGGTCAGGACTCTGTACAGGCCAGTGAAGTTCCTCCACCCCAAACTTGCTCATCCATGTCTTTATGGACCTTGCTTTGTGCACTGGTGTGCAGTCATGTTGGAACAGGAAGGGGCCATCCCCAAACTGTTCCCACAAAGTTGGGAGCATGAAATTGTCCAAAATGTCTTGGTATGCTGACACCTTAGGAGTTCTCTTCTCTCGAACTAAGGGGCCAAGCCCAACACCTGAAAAACAACCCCACACCATAATCCCCCCTCCACCAAATGATATGGACCAGTGCACAAAGCAAGGTCCATAAAGACATGGATGAGCGAGTTTGGGGTGGAGGAACTTGACTGGCCTGACCTCAACCCAATAGAACACCTTTGGGACAAAAGCGCTTCTGGAAGAATGGTCAAACATTCCCATAGACACACTCCTAAACCTTGTGAACAACCTTCCCAGAAGAGTTCAAAAAGCTGCAAAGGGTGGGCCAACTCAATATTGAACCCTACGGACTAAGATTGGGATTCCATTAAAGGTCATGTGCATGTAAAGGCAGGTGTCCCAATACTTTTACCAATATAGGGTATGTGCAAAAACTTGAGCACTTTATTGTCCTGCTACTTGCCCTGGTAGTTAACACTAAATTATTATGTTACAGCTTATTTAAAAAAAAGCAAATCAACGCAGCTCCAAATCCACCTTTAAATGAAGCCCCTGCTCAAACAGTGACGGGCGGCTCCCTGAGAAATTACAGCTAAGTTCACAAAGGCTGGTCAGCTACATGTCCCCCTTGTAGGCCTGTATGTCTATGTATATAGTAGGCATGCTTCATGCGGAGTAAATAAATCAAGTTATGCAGCAGCACTTACTAGTATCAATATGCACAGACAGACCAGATCTCCCCTCCCTACAGAAACATGTTCATTGGCACTGCCCATGGGCATACTATACAGACACATATATATAATATAGAAGAATTTGACAAGACATGCATGCAATGAATATTTGTGATGTTGTATTGGACAATAAGAGGTGACAGGCTGTTTATACATTTTCTTTCTATTTAAGCGCTGTCTATTATTTACAATTGTGAGCCCGATAAAGCACCTCCCTGTCTGCTCTCTCCAGTGGCCCTGGAGTTCGGTGACGTCCCCCTGGTCTCTGTCCTGCCAGATAACATAGAGCAGAAGATGGAGGCTGACCATACAGATCAGCTCATCAGGTGGCTGCACACCATCCTGCACCACTGCGTCCTGTGGACCACCGTCAAGGGCCGCCATATTACTGTTGGTGAGATGATCCGTCCTATTTGCCTTTTGCTGTTCAATGAGAAGAAATACAGTGAGATTATAGTGACCAATTCATATTGGTCTTTCATTGTCCTGAGCTGTAGAACATTGGTTGGTTGTACATTATATTACTAAAGGGAAACTAAACTCTCTCAGTCAACATTACCTATTATTAATCCTATCGTTGCTAGCTGTCACACTTACCCCTAATGCAGGTGGTCAGACACTGTAGCTGGCTTCTGTGTTTTTCACCTATAGCAGCTCCCTTCCCATAAGGCATGCAGGCCTACCGGTACTCGGTTGCCCCCAGGATTAATACACAATGCTATAGTGCCTGGCTTCCATGCCTGGGCAGGAGCAAACTTGAGCACAGCAAATAGGTACTTGTGGTTGGCAAGGTTCAGAATAGTCAGGGTCAAAATCCGAAGTCAAAGGCAGGCAGTGTTCAGAGAATAGTTGATATTCAATCCAAGGCCGTCAATGAGGAAATCCAATCTAGCACAGCAGGGCAGACAAACAGGTAGCTTGATCAGGTATTACACAAGCTATCACAAGCATGAGACTGCAGGCTTGGCTGGCTTAAATCATGTTTGGTCTCCACCCAGAGTCTGGCCACAATCAATCACCTTGCAGGTGGATAGACAGACAAGAAGAATACCACGACCAAAACCAGAATGCTGGAACCAACAGCTTTGATGGAGCAGAAGCGCACACGCTCCTGAGACTAGCCTTAGTAATTAGATAGGAAAGTATATCACATTTACTTGTTTTAAAAGTACTTTAGTTGCTTCCTGGTTTCTAGCCTAGGCCAAAAAGATGTCCTACATCTCAGGAGTCTTCATGGGCATTTTTCCTTTCATCTGGAGGGGCTTTCTAAGCTAAGCACACCCACCTGCGCTGCCTGCAGGCTGGGCAGCAAGAGCAGGTGGGTTCAAACATGCTTGGGACAAACGTAAATCTATACTGAGACAAAAAAGTAAATTAAGCAAAAAAAAAAAAAACATATTAAAAAAATGGTGCAGATTCGATGGACCACTTGGTCTTTTTTCTGTCATTACTCTTCTAAGTTACTCAAGATTGCAATGGCTAGAAATGCTAGGGGGTGGTTTTCAAAGTGATTTCCTAACAAAATAAAGCATGTGACCTCCTGTGCACCCCAGTGTCATCTAGTGACTCCAAATGACGTCTTGTGCACCCCAGTGTCATCTAGTGACCCTAAGTGACCTCCTGTGCACCCCAATGTTATCTAGTGACTCTGAGTCACCTCCTGGGTTCTCCAGTGTAATCTATTGACTCCTGTGCACCCCATGACTCTAGTACACCCCAGGTCATCCTGTGTCATTTTGTGATCCCAGAGTGTCCTGTGTGCCCCATGACTCCAGCACACTTCAGGGCATCCCATGTCATCTTGTGACCCCAGTGCACCCAGTGACTCCAGGACATATCAGAATATCCTGTGTCATCTACTGACTCCTAGTACTCCCAATGCACATCTGTGACACTTGTGTTACCACAGAGTGTCTGTAATGTTCCACAGTTGCCTGGCCTGGTATGCTCTGCCTCCAGCACTTGCTGCTGCATCACGACTCTCGGGTAGGCTTCTGAAATCCCCCAGGCTGTCCTTCACTCATTGGATATGGACCCTTGTCCATGACAGTAAATTTTTTTTATTGGTCCCAGCAGACACCTAAACAGCTATAGTGCCTGCTTTGAGATGCTAACCGGCTGTAGGCTTCACTGATTGCAATGGGCATTTGAAGGCACATAATAATTAACACAATCCCTAGTTAATGCCACGATTTCCACGTGGCTCTTTACCTATTTACTTCCCCTCTCCCCCTCCCCTTCCTCCATCTTTTCCCTAAACCATGCCCTTGTTCCTGCTCTCCATCATCCATCATACATAGTTGTATTCCTGACTTCCGATGAGAAGTGATTGTTCAATTCCATTATTACTCAGGATTACATTTTTTTTTTTTTTTGATGATGATGGATAGTAGATTCAACCCTTGGAGGTTAACCTGAGACTATTATTTTTTGCTTAAAACATGCTTCTTCTTTCATGTAATGTTGGATGACAGTTATCTTTTGTGGTCAGACCTTTCATGCCTTTGTTTTACTGTGTTGACAACCTGAGAATTGGCTTTGTTCCAATGATGCTTCTGATACTACCAGATTTTTTTTCTTTTCCAATAAAAATATTGAAATATAAAACAATCCCTAGTCTAGTAACTTGTGTTTTACAGCTTAAATTGTATATATATATATATATATATATATATATATATATATATATATATAGTATCTCACAAAAGTGAGTACACCCTTCACATTTTTGTATATATTTTATTATACCTTTTCATGTGACAACACTGAAGAAATGACACTTTGCTACAATGTAAAGTAGTGAGTATACAGCTTGTATAACAGTTTAAATTTGCTGTCCTCGCAAAATAACTGACTGGCAACAAAAGTGAGTACACCCCTAAGCGAAAATGTCCAAATTGGGCCCAAAGTGTAAATATTTTGTATGGTCACCATTATTTTCCAGCACTGCCTTAACCCTCTTGGGCATGGAGTTCACCAGAGCTTCACAGGTTGCCACTGGAGTTCTCTTCCACTCCTCCATGACGACATCACAGAGCTGGTGGATGTTGGGGACCTTGCGCTCCTCTACCTTCCGTTTGAGGATGCCCCACAGATGCTCAATAGGGTTTAGGTCTGGAGACATGCTTGGCCAGTCCATCACCTTTACCTTCAGCTTCTTTAGCAAGGCAGTGGTCGTCTTGATGTTGTGTTTGGAGTCGTTATGTTGGAATACTGCCCTGCGGACCAGTCTCCGAAGGGAGGGGATCATGCTCTGCTTCAGTATGTCACAGTACATGTTGGTATTCATAGTTCCCTCAATGAACTGTAGCTCCCCAGTGCCGGCAGCACTCATGCAGCCCCAGACCATGACACTCCCACCACCATGCTTGACTGTAGACAATACACACTTGTCTTTGTACTCCTCACCTGGTTGCCGCCACACACGCTTGACACCATCTGAACCAAATAAGTTTATATTGGTTTCATCAGACCACAGGACATGGTTCAGTAATCCATGTCCTTAGTCTGCTTGTCTTCAGCAAACTGTTTGCGGGCGCCCTTGTGCATCATCTTTAGAAGAGGCTTCCTTCTGGGATGACAGCCATGCAGACCAATCTGAGCACTGACAGGCTGACCCCCCACCCCTTCAACCTCTGCAGCAATGCTGGCAGCACTCATATGTCTATTTCCCAAAGACAACCTCTGGATATGATGCTGAGCAAGTGCACTCAACTTCTTTGGTCGACCATGGCGAGGCCTGTTCTGAGTGGAACCTGTCCTGTTAAACCGCTGTATGGTCTTGGCCACCATGCTACAGCTCAGTTTTAGGGTCTTGACAATCTTCTTATAGCCTAGGCCATCTTTATGTAGAGCAACAATTCTTTTTTTTTTAGATCCTCAGAGAGTTCCTTGCCATGAGGTGCCATGTTGAACTTCCAGTGACCAGTATGAGAGAGGGAGAGCGATAACACCAAATTTTACACACCTGCTCCGAATTCACACCTGAGACCTTGTAACGCTAATGAGTCACATGACAACAGGGAGGGAAAATGGCTAATTGTGCTCAATTTGGACATTTTCACTTAGGGGTGTACTCACTTTTGTTGCCAGCGGTTTAGACATTAATGGCTGTGTGTTGAGTTATTTTGAGGGGACAGCAAATTTACCTGTTATACAAGCTGTACACTCACTACTTTACATTGTAGCAAAGTGTCATTTCTTCAGTGTTGTCACATGAAAAGATAGAATAAAATATTTACAAAAATGTGAGGGTTGTACTCACTTTTGTGAGATACTGTATGAGGCCAAGGCCAGTGCAAGGATCCTTGTCCACACAGGCGAAGGTGTACCCCGCCCCCCCCCCCCCCCCCCCTCACACAATGCAACCCCCATACAGCACACATTTCACCCGTGTGGTGAACGACACAATGCTGCACTCAAAATCCCAACCAAACTGCCTCCGAACAGCACCCACCCAGAATGTCTCACAGCACCAAAAACAGAACTGCTGGCAGGCGAGGCAAAACTCCACTGTACTGTACTCACTTTTGTGAGATACTGTGTGTGTGTGTGTGTGTATATATATATATATATATATATATATATATATATATATACAGTATATATCAGTCATAACATTATGACCACTGACAGGTAAAGGGAATGTCTCATTACTATGGCATCTGAAAATTGATGGGATATATTAGGCAGCAAGTGAACATGTTGTCCATGAAGTTGATGTGGTGAGAGCAGAAAAAAAATGGGCATCGCAGTTTGTTGTGTATGGGGCTGTGAAGCCCATGGTGACCCATGTCCACAGCCAAAAGCTTCTACAATGGTCACATGAATGTCAGAACTGGACTACAGAGCAATGGAATAAGGTGGCCCGGTCTGATGAATCACGTTTTCTTTTACATCATGTGGATGGCCAGGTGGGTGTGCATCACTTACCTGGGGAAGAGATGGCACCAGAATGCGGTATAAGAAGGCAGCCAACAGAGGCAGTGTGATACTTTGGGCAATGTTCTGCTGGAAAACCTTGGGTCCTGCCATTCATGTGGATGTTACATTGATGTCCAATGGGATAGGGTTGTTTTAGCAAAAGGAGGTCATAATATTAGGTGGGTGGGCTTAATGTTATGGCTTATCGATGTGTGTGTGTATATATATATATATATATATATATATATATATATATATATATATATATATATATATATATATATATATATATATATATATATATATTTTTTTTTTTTTTTTTTTTTTTTCATTAAAATGGGAAAAATCCCATTTATAATTGATCCTGTCCTTGTACTTGTTTTGTGTAATTGCAGCGGCAGTCCCCATAGTTTTCCTGATTATCTAGCATCCACTAAATATTGAAGTAACAGCTTTGGTTGAACACTTTTAGTCTAGAGAAGTGAAGTGTTTGGTTGCTGTGGGTGATCTCCCTCTGCACACGTTATCCAATAAGCCTTCTATCTGCATCCCATTTCTTTCAGGTTTTTTTGTGCTGGTCCTCATCCTTTCTGTATCATTTGCGGCACGTCTTCGTCCGGCCAGCCGGGCTCCGGTGCTCTTCAGACCGGACACGAATATTCAGTTACTGCTGGACCTGAAAAACAACTTAAGTGCGGAAGGAATAAGCTGTGTCACCTGTTCAGGTAGGTGTGAACCAAGCACAGCAAGCCAAAAGAGTAAAGAGACTTTAAATATGCCTTACCAGCAGGGGCGGGACAGCGGGTGGTCAGGAGGGGCAGCTGCCCTGGGTGCTGTGGTATCATGTGAGGTGGAGGGGCACCACAAGGACATTAGGGGGAGGGGATTTGTCTTGGAAGGAGGGATTTGTTGTTCTAGTTGGGGAAATTTGAGGGGAAGTGCTAAGAATGGTAACCTAGGGCCCTTTCACACTGGGGCGGTTTGCAGGCGCTATTGCCCTAATAATAGCCCTTGCAAACCGACACTGGAGCGGTGCGCTAGCAGGACGGGTAAAAAAGTCCTGCTAGCAGCATCTTCGAAGCGGTGAAGGAGCGGAGTGTATACCGCTCCTTCACCGCTCCTGTCCATTGAAATCAGTGGGACAGCGCGGCTATACCGCCGGCAAAGCTCCTCTGCAGAGGCGCTTTGCGGTGGTTTTTAACCCTTTCTCAACCGCTAGCGGGGGGGTAAAACCAAATACCGACGGTAAAGCGCCGCTTACAATGCCACCCCCGCCCCAGTGTGAAAGGGCCCTTAGGGGGATTTGGGTTGGGAGGAAGAAGATTCATGCTAGAAGGGGGGATTTTGGGGGAATTTGTGCGGGGGGGATTTTAAGTGGGGGGGGGGGAAGATGTGTACTAGGATGGGAATTTTTAGTGGTAGAGGATTTGTAGCAGGAGTGATTTTTATGTGTGGAGGGGGGCATTTGGGGGGATGGGGCACAATTTGTGCTGAAAGGGAGGATTTCAGCAGGGAGGTGGATTTTTACTAGAAGGAGGGGGGATTTATGCTTAGGGGTAAGCTTACACATTAGTGCTCAGTGTTTTTGTAGGGGGATTTTTACTGACACCTAATGCTGATAGACCTTGGGGGGGGGCACAGTTTGGCATGTTTTCCCTGGTTTTAGATGACCTTGTCCCGCCACTGCTTACCAGTGCTATAAAAATACTAAAAACCTATTGATATACTAAAAGTGCTATGTGTGTGGATGCGCTGCTCTCATTTATACTCTCTTTCCTATCTATGTATTTCCTATCTATTAAACATAATCTTATTCACCATCCACCTATTTAAATATATCACATTAAACAACAATCATATGCAAATTGTGTAAATCATATAAAAGTCCGGTGACATGTATCACATGATAATAAAGTCCCTTCATATATGCTTGCAAATCTTCCGTTAGTTTGCCGTGATCGGCGTGCTCTTGTGTTTAATCAATTTAAAGTGACTTTAGTGCTTCACCACCACCTGTGAGATTGGCCACTCACCAGATATTTCTTTAAAACTGCACCTTTGGTTCATTCATAGGGATAACCACTCCACTCAAAGGGAACTTCTCCAATAGCTATACTAGGACCTTAGTGTTCCTCATAAAAATGGATGAAAACGATCATCGCACAATAACGTTTAAAACCTTTATTTCATAAAACACAAAAAAAAACAAAAAAAAACTATGCACTCACATTTCCAAGTGCCATTATGCCGGCACAGAGCTTTTCCAGCAGTTAGGGACAGGGTGGGCGCTGCAGCCCGGTTCGCCTGGTGTATGCTGTGCTGTCTCCGTGTGCCGCTTGCGTTCCCCCCTTGTGTTCGTTCGCGTCCTCACCAATCACGCTCGTTCCCGGTCACGTGGGTGCAAAAAATCTCCCAGCAGCCTCTACGCGTTTCGCATTCCAATGTGCGTCATCAGGAAGCTGCCGTTTGATTGGTTCTCGTTCTATTTATGTTGAGCACGGGCGGAAATGACTCTGCCGCCATCTTGGATGTGGGTATTCCCTTAGTTCTATTCTATTGGGACTTCCTCCCTCTTGGCGCCATTTTAACTATGGGCGATTAGCCCATTTCGTGGTTATCCAGTGTACACGCCGTTTCCCCCACTCTACCATTATTCGTTCTTGTTCCGATTTGCCCATTAATATGCTAAAATTTTTTAAACCAACCCATCTATATCTGCTGGAGAGGCTTTCACATATTAGTAAGTTAATGGCCCTTATTGGCCCTTAGATGCTTTGGCATTATGAACATCTTATACATATTTTTATTCTTATTCCGTGGCTGATTGCCGCACAATGTGTAATATGGAACAGCAAATCCTTGCTACTTCCAAAAATTTTTTAAAAAATACTAAATATGGAAATAAACAATATAGATTAAACTAAACTGGGAAATTAAAATAAAAATAAAAATAAAATAAAAATAAAAATAAAAATAAAAAAATAAAATAAAAATAAAAATAAAAATAAAAATAAAAAATAAAAATAAAAATAAAAATAAATAAAATATATATATATATTGATATACTGTACATTAAAATTAAAAAACAATTTTTTTATATATACAAAATGTAAAACTAGTAACTAATAACCCTCCTACAGGGGTATCAAAAATCACAGACGTAATGCACATAAATCAGCTCTGCAAGTCTACGCGTTTCGTCTACGAGTATCAGCTTTATCAGGACAAAGCTTTCTTGTGCCACAAGAATAAAAAGGAGGTGATCCATCTTAAAGACATATTAGAAATGACCACATAATATATAATAATAAACTGTCTATAGTATAACTGGGGGTGCAAACAATCACGAAAGTGCCTTTTTTTTTTTTGGCTTGGTAGTCTCCATATACTTTTGGACTGAAGCCCCCCAGTGCTATTTGATATTCCTCTTATAATTTGCATTGAGACCCCTATTTCATTTTAAGTTTGGTCTGAACTGAGCCTGTCTGCTGCCAAACAGCACTTGCAATTTTCTGGTGATTTACTGTAATGTGATGTTGTAATATAAATAATGTTCTGTTGGTGATTGATACAATTTGCTATTTCAGTGTGATTTTTTTTTTCTGGTGATATAAAAAGTTGTTATGGCGTGATATAATTTTATGTTACTGGTTGATATAATTTGCTTTTACATTGCAATATGTACTTATATATTATATAAATATATATATATATATATATATATATATATATATATATATATATATATATATATATATACTATTATACTATTATCAACTACTGTATAGCTAGTAGTAGTTGGTCACATTCAACTGGAATTGCTCTATGATGTTAAAGTGGAACTTTAGTCAGAAAATGAAGTCCTGCTAAGTCACTTCAGGCTGGTCCTCTTTTGCCCGTATAGCTATGTATTAAAAATAAGTGTCTATACTGTTTAAAATCCAGTGATACACTGTCTCACCCTGCTCTGCACATGCTCAGTTGCTCTCTAATTTCAGGCACAGCACTGAATTTGTTGAGGCCGATCTGCTGACAGCCTAAATATTTACTGCTGCTCAGGGGCTCTGGGCTAAAGCATAATGGCAGCCTCCAGCAAGAAGAAACAGAAACAACGCTGGAGGCAATTTACAGCACACACTAATTTTGGTAGCACAATTACTAATGTGGAATGTATGTTCCTTGCTATAAGTTGTTAGGGGTAAAGTTCCACTTTAACCGCTTGCCGACCGCCCTGTAGCAGTTTTACTGCTACAAGGCGGCAGCTGTGCGCTGGATCTCGTGTATACACACAGAGGAAGCCGATGGGCAGGGGTTAGCCTGCCAGGCACTCAATGTTCGTTGGCACCCCCCCCCGGTCGTCTGGCAGAGAGACAGAACTGCGATCTGCCTAGGTAAACAAGGCAGATCGCCGTTCTGACAGAAGGAAAGGGATGGAGTTTGTGTCCCTGCAAAGCAAGTAATAAATTCCATCTCTTCCACAAGTAAAAGCACCTCACACATAATAATAAAAAAAATTATATATATATATAAGCCATAGTTTGTAGACGCTATAACGTTTGCTCAAACCAATCAATATACGTGTATTGGGACTTTTTTAACCAAAGATATGTAGAAGAATACATATCAGCCTAAATTTATGAAGAAATTCATTTTTTTTCAATTTTTTATTGGATACATCGGTCTTTTTTTTGTTTATAGCGCAAAAAAATACGCCATCGGTGATCAAATACCACCAAAAAAATCTATTTGTGGGGAAAAAGGACATAAATTTTATTTGGGTACAGCGTTGCACAACCGCGCAATTGTCAGTTAAAGTAATGTAGTGTCGTATCGCAACAAATCGCCTGGTCATGAAGGGGGGTAAATCTTTTGGAGGTCAAGTTGTTAAAGAGTTTTTGTAGCTTATCCAAGCCACTCCTTCAATGAGAGTCAGGAAGATACCCCAGCGTTTATGTCGCCCTTATCCAATCACCATGGAATGTGTCAAGGCAGATGTTGGTTGGAAACAGGATGGGACGTGTGAAACGTGACGTCAGCTAGTCTGCAAAGGTGATAATCCTTTGAGTTGCGGTATAATCCTTTGAGTTTATTTATAAAGTTGAGTCCTGTCCGTGATATTTTTTTTTCATTTGCCCTAACACACAATTTTTCAGGACAAGCTTTCTTCAGTTTTAGTAAATCAACCCCAAACCAATCAGTATACGCTTATTGCGATTTTTTTTTTTTTTTTTACCAAAAATACGTTGAAGCATATATATCGTCCTAAATTTATGAAGAAATGTGGGGTTTTTTTTACCTCTTTTTGGGGATATGTATTATAGAAAAAAAGTTAAAAATATAGTTTTTTTCAAAATTGTTGGTCTTTTTTTGTTTAACCACTTGAGGTCCGGGCCATAGCTGAATGATGGCTACAGCGCGGACCTCAATTTCCGGGAGGCCGTCATGGGACGTCCTCCCCTGTGCACACGCACCGCGCGCACCCTGCAGGGCGCGCGGTGTGTGCGCTGTGATCACCGAGTCACGGAGACTCGGGTGATCACAGATCCGAGTAAGGGGCCGGTCCCGGCCCCTTACCATGTGATCAACTGTCAGCCAATGACAGCTGATCACATGATATAAACAAAACCTCGGTGATCGGTTTCGTTTTCTCGAGGAAAAACAAGCCGATCACCGGCTTATGTCAAAGGGACATCGGTCCCGAAGAGAAAGGAGGCACATATGCCTCATCTGTGCCAACAGGTGCCATCTATTATTGCCACCTGCCTGTGCCCACAGTGCCCACAAGTGCCACCTGTCAATGCCCACAAGTGCCACCTATCAATGCCCACAAGTGCCACCTATCAATGCCCTCCAGTGGTGCCAATCAGTGCCACCTAGCAGTGCTACCATCAATCAGTGCCCAATCAGTGCCCAATCACCGCCACCCATCAGTGCCCATCACCGCCACCCATCAGTGCCCATCACCGCCACACATCAGTGCCTATCAGTGCCGCCTCATCAGCGTACATCAACGAAGGAGAAAAATTACCTGTTTGCAAAATTTTATAACAAAATATAAAAAAAAAATTTTTTTTTTTTAAATTCTGTCTTTTTAATTTTTTTTTTTACAAAAACTAAAAACCTCAGAGGTGATCAAATACCATCAAAAGAAAGCTCTATTTGTAGGGAAAAAAATGATAAAAATGTCATTTGGGTACAGTGTTGTATGACCGCGTAATTGTCATCCAAAGTGCGACAGCGCTAAAAGCTGAAAATTGGTCTGGACAGGAGGGGGGTTTAAGTGCCCAGTAAGCAAGTGGTTAAAGCGCAATGATTTAAAACTGCAGAGGTGATCAAATGCCACTAAAAGAAAGCTCTATTTGTGGGAAAAAAATAACATAAATTTTATCTGGGTACAGCGTCGCACGACCGCACAATTGTCAGTTAAAATAACGCAGTGCCGTATCGCAAAAAATGGCCTGGTCATTAGGGGGGCAAATCCTTCCGGGGTTAACCTAGGATAGTTAGTGAATTCCAGGGTATCCCTGGTGTAAATGCCAACCTGACGGAAAATGTGGATGTATAACGGAGGAACTTGGAGTCTTCAATTTTTCAGATCATAAACTTTCTGAACCAGGAATAACAGTTCTCTCCAAAGGCCTCACATTCTGCCCAACTACCGAACTGGATAATTTACAGGTATTCTCAGAGATGGAGGAACTCATCCGGAGACTAGGGCTCAAAGAATATTTTAATAGTAATGTAAGGAATCCTAAGACAATTGAATGCGACAAAAAAGAAAAAGAGCAGCAACTTCACACCTCCACGCAGACTGGGGTGGAGATGTTAAAATGGCAATATATGCCGAAGACAGATTGTGTTGAAGGCCCATACCTCTGTTCAGATATGGTTCTTCCAGTTTGACTTAGATGGCCTCATACACCTCTTGTGAACCAGCTGTCACGTCCTAAAAAGATTATCCCTTTTTATTTAGAGTTTTTGTAGCTTATCCAAGCCAATCCTTCAGTTCTAATGAGAGTCAGGAAGATACCCCAGCATTTATATCCACAGAGGTAGCAGTTGCCCTTATCCAATCACCATGGAATGTGTCAAGGTGGATGTTGATTGTCCAAGCTCAGGATGGAAAGTGTGAAACTTGGCGTCAGCTAGTCTGCAAAGGTCCTTACTGTACCACGAGAGTCCACAGTTGCCCTAGACCCTCCGCCTTTTGTTTTTCCAAAATTTATAGGACGACGGTACATTATCATACTCTATCAGTAGCGTTAATTAAATTTATAGTCTGCAAAGGTGTTAATCCTTTGAGTTAGTGTATACACTGTTTGAGTTTATGTATAAAGTGTCAGAAACAATTGAGTACTGTCCGTGATACTTTTTATATTTGCGCTAACATACAATTTTTCAGGACAAGCTTTCAGGGTATTTCCCCTTCTTTAAGGTCCAAGCAGTATTAATACACAAAGGGGTTGATTTACTAAAGCTGGAGAGTGCAAAATCTGGTGCAACTTTGCATAGAAACAAGCATTGAACAAGTTGAAGTTAGATGCTGATGCTTTATATATGCAGAAGACACATTGGGTTTGATTTACTAAAGGCAAATCCACTTTGCACTACAAGAGCACTTGGAAGTACAGTCGCTTTAGATCTGAGGGGAAGATCTAAAATAAGGGGAAGCTCTGCTGATTTTATCATCCAATCATGTGCAAGCAAAAATGCTGTTTTTTATTTTCCTTGCATGTCCCCCTCGGATTTACAGCGACTGCACTTCCAAGTGCACTTGTAGTGCAAAGTGGATTTCCCTTTAGTAAATAAACCCCAATGTGTTGAAGGCCCATACCTCTGTTCAGATATGGTTCTTCCAGTTTGACATAGATGGCCTCATACACCTCTTGTGAACAGCTGTCTCAAAATATTATCCCCTTTTCTTTTCTTTAAATAACAAACATGTTATACTTACCTGCTTTGTGTACTAGTTTTGCACAGGGCAGCCCCGATCCTCTTTCTTGGGTCCATTGCCGGTGCTGCTGCTCCTCCCCTCTACCAAGTGCCCCCATAGCAAGTCCCTTGCTATGGGGGCACTTGTGCATGCTTGCTCTCAAACCTGCTATTGACACACAGAGCACAGCTAAGCCCCGCTCCCTCCTCACTGGCTGTGATTGACAGCAGCAGGAGCCAATGGCTCCTGCTGGCTGTCTCTGAGCCAATGAGGAGGGAGAGAGCTGGGAGAGCCACTGCTCTTGTGCACATCACCGGCACAGGTAAGTATAAGGGGGGTGGGGGGTAGCTGCACACAGGTTTTTTTTTACCTGAAGATAAAGAACCTTCAACCTTTAGAACCACTTTAAGGAAATGTTTTCAGCACTACAGAACAAGTTCATTTGAATGTGACTTACTACTATTAGCTATACCATGATGTGGATAAATGAGAACCTTCACAGGCATCAATTACTGTAATGTCATGATACACTATGATGTGCTATTGCTCTGTGATATAATGTACTGCTGTGGTGAGATGTAATTTACTATTAAAGTGGCACTTGTGACTAATGATATAATTTGCTGTAATGGCATAATAAGGTATCATGTCTGTTGCTGGGTGATGTAATGTGCTGTTGCAGTGCAATATGAATTGCTTATGTTGCTTTACTTAATTTTTTTAATCTCGTAATAATGTTCTCCTAAAAATGTTCAGTTCAGAGACATAAATTTTGTGTAGAAGGGAAATCAATTTCCTCCTTTTTTTTGTTATTGCATGAAATGCATTTAAAGCCCAACTCCAGGTTGGACATTACCCACCCCAGTTTTTGGGGCACCTTGTTTTGTATCCCCTCCAACCACCTTTATTTTTTATGAGTACAGACTCCCATCTTTTTTCCTGGGGTCTTCTGTCCAGTCCATGGGGGACAGATGGTTATGATTCTCTGCAGTATTGGATCCAGGTAAGCAGGATGGAGCACCCCCAAGGGGTGTGTTCTTGAAACCCTGGGCTCCCAGAAAGTGGGTTAAATGGAGCTGAACCTCACTCAACCAGAAAGACGGGCTACATTTGACTTCAAAGTGTAAAATTTTACACTTTGAGCCTTTCAGTTGTGGAGGTATCCTTTCTATTGAAGACGAATTGGTCAACAATGTGATGTTGACTTCATGTTTTTAGCCAGAGCTCCTCCTTTTGTCCACATGTTACATTCAAAGTGGTTAGCCAACAGGGTTTGACACTGGAGGGAAGGTGTGGGTTGCAGTGGGAGCTGCCTTTCAGATTTTTTTTAAATTTAGCCAGTGCTGGGCTATTTATTTATTTTAACCAGAGCTGCCTTTTAAAAAAACATATTTTCTTGTTGATCATTATTTTGCCTCTTAAAACAATAGCTGAATTCACTAAGCTGCAGCACGTGTTATTTGCAGCCTGGTTTGTGCTACTAATACAGGTTGTGCAGTGACCTTATGGCATGCAGAGCCGGCTTAGCCACACAACATATTCTTAGGATGGTGCCCACAGCAAGGAAATAGAACTATTTTTCTTTCTGAGCACAATATCTCTTATTACACACGCGCTACATTTACAATTGACCACATTCTGGGAGATGACCTTCCCCCTTTCACAAAACAATCTCAGTGACCCGTTCCGGGGAAGGTTATCTCTCCAGAGCCTGTCAATATTACATTCACTTAGCCCCTTTAATGCCACAATAGAGGTGCTGAGACGCGATCAGTCTGCACTGAAATAGCCATGACATTTAATTTAGATGGAAAAAAGAAACGTACAACAGATTCTAATTAAATATATGCTATGGGTTGACCTTCTTGCAGGTTAAGGCAGAAGCTTCAGTGATGAAGAGTACCTGTCAGGCATATATGGGCGAGAAAGCCATTTTGTGGCTCCATGATATGTAATAAATGCCAATTTTTAAGCCTGATATTTAATTAGTAATGTTTTTAAAGCCTAACTCCTGACCATTTCTTTAAATAATAAGGGCACCAGCCAGCTTAAAAAAAATAAAAAAGCAGATCAGGCGGCAATCCAAAGTTTTTCACATCAGTACTTCTTTGATGCCCAGCGTCATTCAACCTGAAAGATTGAGAACATACTATGCATGTACAAATAAGAATAGAACCATGGTCATGCGCCCTAAGGAAGCATCACCATGACACCCTACGATATCATCAGATCAGCACTGATCTTTGCATCTCTGATAAAAAAAAGTTTAATTTTTGTAATTAAAAAGCCATATTTGATCTCCAGTCAATGACTTTGTCATGGCTTAGAATCAGTGATTCTCAACCAGGGTTCCGTGGAACCCTAGGGTTCCTCCAGAGGATGCTAGAGGTTCCTTCAGCATTGGGCAATTTCTGTCTCTCAGATAAGTTCCCACTCACACCATTGATCTTTTTAGCTATCTGTAAGGAGGTAATTCTTCCCAATGACCACAAGTGTAAGGACCATTCTTTCCACTGTCCATCACACTAATGTATCATGAGTTGTAGATTTCTAATTTTTAGCAGGGGTTCCCCGAGACCAGAGAACTATTTCAAGAGTTCCTCTGTGTTGAAAAGGTTGAGAAAGGCTGGCTTATGCCACGTACACATGACCGGTTTTGCCATCGGAATAAACTCCGAAGGTTTCTCCGATGGAACTCCGACGGAATTCCATTCAAGCGGTCTTGCCTACACACGGTCAAACCAAAGACCGCCCAAAGTCCGACCGTCCAGAATGAGGTGACGTACAGCACGTACGACGGGACTAGAAAAAGGAAGTTCAATAGCCAGTAGCCAATAGCTTCCGTCTCGTACTTGCTTCAGAGCATGCGTCGATTTTGGTCCGTCAGAACAGCATACGGACGAGTGGTTTTCCCGATAGGAATTGGTTCCGTCGGAAATATTTAGAACATGTTCCATTTCTAGGTCTGTCAGAATAAAAAAAAAACGCCTGTAAAGCACCTCAGTGTGAAAGTAGCCTAAGGTAAGCTGGGTACCATGGGCCCCCTGCCCAGAGTGACTCCCATCACAACAGTCATTAACCACTTCAATACCAGGCACTTAGACACCTTCCCGCCCAGACCAATTTTCAGCTTTCAGCGCTGTCGCAATTTGAATGACAATTGCGCGGTCATGCTACACTGTACCCAAACAAATTTTTTTATCATTTTGTTCCCACAAATAGAGCTTTCTTTTGGTGGTATTTGATCACCTCTGCGGTTTTTATTTTTTGCGCAACAAATAAAAAAAGACCGAAATTTTTTTTAAATAACAAGTTTTTCTTTGTTTCTGTTAAAATTTTTTGTAAATAAGTATGTTTTCTTCTTCAATGACGGGCACTGATATGGCTGCACTGACGGGCACTGAGACGGCGGCACTGATGGGCACCAATGAGGTGGCACTGATGGGCACTGATGATGGGCACTGATAGGCGGCACTGATGGGCACTGATAGGTGGGACTGATGGGCACTGATAGGTGGCAGTGGAATGTGGCACTGATGGGCACTCATAGGTGGCACCGATGGGCACTCATAGGCGGCACCGATGGGCACTCGTAGGTGGCATTGATTGGTACATATGGGTGGCACTGAAGGGTACTTATGGGTGGCACTGATGGGTACTTATGGGTGGCACTGATAGGTGGGCACTGATGGGCACAGATGGGCACAGATGGGCACTGACAGGAGGCACCAATGGGCAATGACAGGTGGCACTGATGACACTGATTGGTGGCACTGATAAAATGTATTGGTGGCATTGCTGGGCATAACTAAAACATAATAGTGCCAATCAGTGCCCATTTGTGGGCACTGATTGGCACAGATTGGGCACATTGGGCACATGTGGATGGCCATGGGGTACATACCTGGCCATCCACATGTTGCCCCTTCCCTGGTGGTCCTAGTGGCGATCCCTGGTGGTCCAGTGTGGTGATCTTAGGGGGGCCTGCACTGATAAACAATCAGCGCAGACCCCCCCTGTCAGGAAAACCGCCGATCGGCTCTCCTCTACTTGCGTATGTCAGATGCGAGTGAGGAAAAGCCGATCAACGGCTCTTCCTATTGACAGCGTGATCAGCCGTGATTGGACATGGCTGATCACGTGGTAAAGAGCCTCCGCCGGCTGACACACCGCTCCACCGATCGCCACGATGCTCGCCCCTGCGGGCGCGCGGCGGCATGTTATCCTGCTGGACGTCATATGACGCCCAGTCAGGATAACGGAACCACTTCCCGGACGTCAATCCGCTATAGGGCGGGCGGGAAGTGGTTAAAGTAGAAGTTCAACCTAACACTAAAATCGCTACATCTACAGGCATCCATGATCTAACACTAACCTATCTAGCCCGGTAAAGAAAAAATCGATATACAAACCTTTTTTTAAGCCGTTTCGTTTCGGTCTCCCATGGTGCAGCTCTGCAGAGGCGACAGCCGACAGTGGCTGGGAAATGAATAGGAAGTGACGATAGAGTTACTATGGGGCTTTGGTTTTCGGCTGCCTCCTCAGCACACGCCTCCACAGGAAAGCAGCCGCTGACAGCTCAACGTGGGACTAGTCTGGAGCAGCTTTAAATATGTATAGTGATTTCTACTTTACAGGGCTAGATATGTTAGTCTTAGATCATGGATGCCTGTAGATTTACAGATTTTAGTGTTATGCCGCGTACATACGATCAGATTTTCCGACGGGAAATGTTGGATGTGAGCTTGTTGGCAAAAAGTCAGACCATGTGTACACTCCATTGGACAATTGTTGTTGGAATTTCCGCCAACAAATGTTGGCTAGCAGGAAATTTTTCACGGACAAATGTCTGTTGTCGAACTTTCCGATCGTGTGTACACAAGTCCGTCGGACAAAAGTCCACAGTACAAGCACGCATGCTCGGAAGCAAGGACGAGCCGGAAGCGGTCGGTCTTGTAAACTAGCGTTTGTAATGGAGAATTAACATTCGTGACGTGGCAAATTATGAAATCTCGAAATGCAGCGCACAATTCTCTTCTTCTTTAATGGGATAATAATGAAGCTGCTTTGCTGGTGATACTGATGGAGTTATTGCAAACAAATTTTCAAAGGCTTTTTTTTTCTAGTGATATCAAGAATAATATTATTATGGTTTTTTTTTTTATTTGTGCAAGTTACCACAACACCATTATCCCGTAGTTTTTAAGACCAAAATACAACTATGTTTCTTGTTCCTTGTCAATTTTACATTGTATTTTTTTTTAAATGTAACTGCCTACTCCCAAACTGTCATTTGAAGTAAAACACATAGCCAAGTATTATTCTCCACAATTTTTTTTATTGTGCATTAAAAAAAAAAAAAAAATTAGACATGCTATCTGCCAATAGAACTTAACCAAAAAGTACATTCTATGCATCCAAAAATATAGAAAATATAACAAATCAAATCATTATTCAACCAAAAAAATAATGTCAAAGCAATAACTCCAAGGCCAATATTAAATAACACGTTATCTCCTCTGATTCCGCAACATGTCTGGATGACAAACGGCCGTTCAAAAACGAACTGAAAAGCACGAAATGAAAAACGCGAAAAGAAAAGCGCAAATCAACACTCACCAAACTTCTACTAACACGAAATTAGCACAAAGGGTGGCGCTAAAGAGCTGAAAAACCACGTAGTACGTCAGTACGTACGTTCGTAATTGTTGGCCAACATTTGTGTGACTGTGTGTATGCAAGACAAGTTTGAGCACACACCCTTCGAAGAAAATACCACGGTTTTGTTGTTGAAAAGTCAGATCGTGTGCACGAGGCTTTAGGGTGAATTTCTACTTTAACTGAAATAGAAAAGGCTGTGTAGAAGGCTTAAAACTGAGTGAGGAACAGCCAAACTCCTTTATTAAGGTGTGGTTGAGGAGGACGGTTTCATGTTATAGGTCATACACCACGGCAAGACTGAGCACAGCAACAAGATACACAGCCAATGCCATTAAGAACTATCTTCAGCATAAAGAAGAACAAGGAGTCCTGGAAGTGATGGTTTAGTCCCCACGGAGCCTTCATGGAGTCTGTCTGGGATTATATGAAGATGGGTTTGAGCAGGGCTGGACTGGGACAAAAATTTGGCCCTGGACTTCACCCAGACTGGCCCACTTTGACAGGTCTCTCCCATGCCGGCTTGCCACCCAAGCCCCCCCCCCCCCCACTAGCTATTAGCCGTTCTACATTATTTCTCTTATAGGCAGTATCAGTGGGGAAGCTAGACATTATTTCACCTGGGGCAAAGAATCAGTTTGGCGCCCCCCCCCCAATGGAACAAGATTAGGCAGGAAAGTGAGGCCGCCCTCCCCTTCCAGATCGTATGATGAGCTTCTAAGTGTTGACTCCTGAGCATCATGTCTGTATTCAGGCGCGCTGTATAACTAGCCAGGGAGAGGAGGTGAGCACTGCGGGGGGGGGGGACAGAGGACTGGAGGGAGGCAGCGGTCCACTGTCACTGAAATCGGCCCACTGAGCCATCGGCCCACCGGGAAACTCCCTGTAGTCCCAATGGCCAGTACATGCCTGGGTTTGAGGCAGCCTACAGCCACAGAAGATCTGTGGTTAGTTCTCCGAGATGTTTGGAACAACCTACCTGCAGAGTTTCTTCAAAACCTGTGTGCAAATGTACCTAGAGGAACTGATGCTGTTTTGAAGGCAAAGGGTGGTCACAGAAAATATTGATTGGATTTGGATTTTTCTTCTGTTCATTTACTTTCCATTTTGTTAATTGATAAGAATAAACTATTAACATTTCTGAAAGAATTCTTCATTTACAGTATTTTTTCACACCTGCCTAAAACGTTTGCACAGTACTGTATGTGGTCAGAGCCAACAAGATTTACATACTTGTGTCATCTCTGAACTGGTATCTCAGTCCAGGAAGATGGTGACCTTGAATGATGCCTGAGCAAAGCTGGCCCCATCCTACTGGAGAGAAAAGATCACTGTGAAAGGAAATAAATATCTTGAAGTGTTACATTGACGCATTACTTACCGTGCATGCACTCACCGTGAAAGTATATTTGATGCTATGTTCCACTTCAAGAGATCCAGAAGTTTCAGAAGCAGTTTATGTATCAGGGCACTGGGGGAAGGGATGGAAAGTAGCTTTGGTTTATAAGCACTTTTATAACACTGCCGTGGCATGGCACCAAGTCGGTGAACCCACAGAGCCGCCTGAAAAGCACTCTGCTCGGAATAATCTCTTCCAATAAACTTATTGATGTTTACTTTTGCTGCGCCGAGACTTTCAATAAGCTGTGAATTGATCGGGTCAGCGGGCTGTTCTTTCAGTGAGATAATTGGTCACTCTGGGGCCTTATCCACCCGTCCCAGGGTGATATCCCAGACTGTATTCATATAAGCCCATGGTAAGCGTATTTAACGCTGCTACTTGTGGGACATTTAAATTGATCTGCCTATTATAAATATATCGCACTTAATGAAAGTAAAGACTTTTGAAGTTATAGGAGTTGATTTTTTCAAATATTAATGGTAAAGACATTAAAAAGTTTAGAAATGCTCAGAGCCGCCTTACTTATTGAATGGGAACAAATACCGCGCTGCGTACACTCGTCACCTGAAGGAAACAGATGCCGTATGAAACTTGACTTGATCTAGTTCAGGAGTTTTCAAACTTTCCATTATGAGCGCCACATCATGTATTTTACAAATATATACTGACCTTACATCAGGATCCCCATCAGAGTCCTCCTTGCATCAGAATCCCTATCAGAGACCCCCTGAATTCTCCTTATATCAGAGTATTCCCTACCATCAGGAAGCGGCCGACCTCCTCGGAAACCAGCGTGAAACGCAAGATGGCACCTGGTCCAGAGCTGACATCAGCGGGAGGATGTGCTGGCGTGGATGGGGGCGGTAAAGTGCTTCAAAACATCAGGAGAAAACAAAGAAAAAACTGCGCTATGCCATAAATGATAATAAATGCATAAAAATCAATTAATGCAATTTCGAAAAATGTGAGAAAATGTCAAATATGGATATATACATTGAAATTATATAGCAAAGTCCATAGGTCAGAAATTAAAAGAATTTTCTGAATAATAATAAGTGCATACAAATCAATTAGTGGCAAAATCAAAGAATAGTGAAAAAACATCAAATGTGAATATATATGTTGATGTTATATAGCGGAGTCCATAGATCAGAAAATCAGAGAATCTTCAAGGGGGATGGGAAGAGTCCCCTGATAGCTCTTCATAGGGGCCAGTGTGGAAAGGTAGGAAAATGAAAACACCCCTCACAGTGATCTTCCACCACCTAGAATGCACGCTTACCAGATTGCAAGCAGAACAGGCACGTATGTAGACTAAAACCTGGTAGGCAGTTTGCAATAAAGCATCCCTCTGTGTAGCGTGGCCGGTAGTAGGCAACCCGGGCACATATATGACCTCAAATCCGCATATCCAGCCAGCAATAAGGCATCCCTCTCGCAGCGTAGCTGCGGGCATGTGATGGATGGTACAGCAACCCAAATCATGGACATAAGGGCAAAGAAAGAATGGCCATAGTGTAAATCCGATAAACAATATATTTATATAAGGTAGAAAACTTACAAGGTAGCAGTATAAAAAGAGCGATTCGCCGGCCGGCTGGCGAGCGCCCGTTCGAGACAAGATGCGATGACGTCAGAGCGTCAACCTTCTGATGTACGTTTCGTCTGTAGCTGACGTCGTCTGGGGAACCTTCAAAACATCAGTTTCCTGCTTAAAGCGGAGTTCCATCCAAAAGTGGAACTTCCGCTCATTTGTCTCCCCCCCCCCTCCGGTGCCACATTTGGCATCTTTCGGGGGGAAAGTAGTAGCGGATACCTGTCTTTGACAGGTATCTTGTCCCCACTTCCAGGAGATCTCGCCACGGCGAATTACACCAGCAGCTCAGCTCCCACTCAGCTCTTCCGCTGCCGCCAAGCCAGTAGGAGAGAGGAGCGGAGCCCTGCGCATGCGCAGTAGGGTTCCCAGCGTGAAGCCGTAAGGCTACACTGCCGGATACCCTTACCCGCAATGGCGGCGGCAGCACCGGACAGCTGATGGAAACATCAGCTGCGGTGCCAACATCGCTGGACTCCAGGACAGGTAAGTGTCCTATTATTAAAAGTCAGCAGCTGCAGTATGTGTAGCTGCTGGCTTTTAATTTTTGCAGGGATGGGCGGACCTCCGCTTTAAAGTGGATGTAAACCCAATTCATAAAACTTGAGCTGGGCACATATATCTGCAGTGTTTTATTATCTCTCTTCAAAGCCCTGTGTCCCTTAGCTTTCTCCTGCTCAGTAGCTGTGTTATCAGCATGATAACTTCTCATGATTATGAGACAACACGAAGAGCACATTCTAAAGGATATATACAGCTGAAGACAACAGATATACATGTAAAACAAGTTCTCTGAGACAGCAGTGTGTGTCGTGGGAGGTTGTTATAAATAGATTAGCAGACAGCTTGCCGTCTCACAGCAAAGCTCTGCACATTCCTTCCTTCGGCAATGTGGAGTGGGGTGTGTGCCTTTCCTTCAATCAGCTGTCTTGGCTGTATGCCAATAATCCACTGACCAGGAAGAGAAAATCTGTAACACGAAGACCCCTTTCTAAAGGATATGTAAAGCAGAAGACAGCAGATATACAAGTAAAACTTATGTAGGGAGATTTGTTTCATCTCTGTGCATCTGAGGCTGTTCACTTCACTGGGTATATGTGAGGGTTTACCATTCATCCTTTTGAATTGTGTTACCGCCCCCATCCACACCAGCGTGTCCTCCCGCTGATGACAGCTCTGGTCCAGCGCCATCTTGTGTTACACCCTGGTTGCCGTGGTGGTCGGCCTATTCCTTGTATCCCTGCTCCAGCCGCTCCCGCTACATTGGAACCGCCACTGACGAGAAACTCAGGGGAGACTCCCCACACTCAGCCATGGATCCTCCATATACATGCCTATCTTGTATCTACAGTTCTAATATGTGAGTTGCCAGTTGTTGCCAAAATGAAGCTCAGTCCATCTTTCTCAAGATTCTCAGAGAAGTCTTGAGAAAGATGGACTAAGCTTCATTGAAACTTTGACAATAAAAACACTACTGTTTTTGATCTTTGTCCTTTGCAAGACCCGTGAGTGTCCCTAAACCAGTTTTGGATATATATATATATATATATATATATATATATATATATATATAATCTCACAAAAGTGAGTACACCCCTCACATTTTTGTAAATATTTTATTATATCTTTTCATGTGACAACACTGAAGAAATGCCACTTTGCTACAATGTAAAGTAGTGAGTGTACAGCTTGTATAACAGTGTAAATTTGCTGTCCCCTCAAAATAACTCAACACACAGCCATTAATGTCTAAACCGCTGGCAACAAAAGTGTGAACACCCCTAAGTGAAAATGACCAAATTGGGCTCAATATTTTGTGTGGCCACCATTATTTTCCAGCAATGCCTTAACCCTCTTGAGCATGGAGTTCACCAGAGCTTCACAGGTTACCACTGGAGTCCTCTTCCACTCCTCCATGATGACATCACTGAGCTGGAGGATGTTGGAGACCTTGCACTCCTCCACCTTCCATTTGAGGATGCCCCACAGATGATCAATAGGGTTTAGGTCTGGAGACATGCTTGGCGAGTCCATCACCTTTACCCTCAGCTTCTTTAGCAAGGCAGTGGTTCTTCAATGTTGTCACATGAAAAGATATACCGTAATAAAATATTTATAAAAATGTGAGGGGTGCACTCACTTTTGTGAGATACTGTGTGTGTGTGTGTGTGTATATATATATATATATATATATATATATATATATATAACCATTAATCCACAAATCCAGTAAGTTGGTAACTTTATTCTTTGCCTGTTCTGCACCCTTGCCAACTACCCTGTTTCTGAGCAATTCCTTCCTATGTTATGGTGGAGAGGGAGAGCTGCTCTGTAGTTCTGTTTTTGGGTGACAACAATGCTCCTACATGGGTACAGCATGGTAAGTGTTGTCAACCCAGGACAGGAAGTGTTATCTGAAGGAATACCCAATTTAAATAAAGAAAAAATATCTGAAAAAACAAATTCAGCCACCATATCTAAAGACTGGTAAACTGCAAAAATACATGTTTGTTGTTTGTTTGGATACACTTTAATTTCAGATGAAGTTGGGAAAGGTGAAAACCTTTCCCAGGTTTTCTTCATGCTTTATATCACTGGGGGAACATTCCCCTTACTTTCTATCCCAGTGAGGAAACAGAAGTGAGTTCAGAACATATGTTCTCACCCTTACCCACTCCAAAATGTAAAAGAGTATGTCTGGAGCTATCCTTTATTTGGGTTAACTGTAAAGTGTACCTGTAGCAAACGTAAAGGTATTAAAGGATCATTCAAACCAAACTAATATTTCATTGTTTGGTATATGATGGGGTATTAACCGCCTGATAGATAGAGAATACAAGTTTATTTATAGAGAATACAAGTTTATTTAGCATTATGGAGAATATATCAGGAGGAACTGGGACACACAAGGATGGGCAGGGACACCCATAACTCCTAGGTGGACAGGATCAAGAATTATGGAAGAGAATTCCCACTTTTGGAGCCAAGAGCTGTCTCAGCATGTCATTCCCAAATGATAGCTAAAATATCACTTTTGGGTGGTCTACCCCTTTAAACAATACAAGGAGAGTTCCTAGCAGTGAGAGAGTGGCAAGTCAAAAAGGAAAGGCTTTACAGCTTATGCTGTGAGTTAAACATGTTTAGCTTCCATTCAGGTTTGCTTGAAGGCTTTTGAAGGCTGATTTTTCTAGCCTTTTAGAGAGACGCACTATGCCATTTATTAATTTAGTTTCCCTCTTCCTCTGTAGATGACTGCAGAGATAATTTAAAATAGAACAAAAAGTGGAGCTTTCCTTTAAGCTGGC
The DNA here is from genome assembly GCF_042186555.1 of Aquarana catesbeiana. NCBI lineage: Eukaryota > Metazoa > Chordata > Amphibia > Anura > Ranidae > Aquarana > Aquarana catesbeiana. Next base: position 234,208,141 of record NC_133333.1, on the reverse strand, counting down.
GCCCAGGCTCCCCAAGCTGTCTGTCTTTTGCTTATTCATTTTGTGCAGGGTGCGTCTAGCCCAGACATGACGGGAAAGAAGCAGCAGACTCCTAAATCTTCCATCCACCTTGTGCCAGGAAGCTAAGATGAGGCATCCATAGTCTTATCTCAGATTTCTCTGCCAGTTCCTGTCTGCATCTTTTATTTAAACCCTTCCTGGCCTAAAGCTTAATTTTCTTTCTGTTTCTCCTCTTCCTGAAACTTGAAACGAGAGACGCAAGATGGGAGCAGGTTCCAACCCAAGGGAGACTAGCTGAAATTAAATTATTTCTAACTGGCGTCTGTTTGGTGCCAATCTGCCTCCTCCTTCCAGACGACAGAATACAAGTTACACCATAGAAGTACTACAATACTACGACTTATGAAGGCCTTTATGGTGTTGACTGTTATGGGTTACTGGTGATAGGGCAGAACTAGGCCAGTGTATATATATCCATTAAGAGGTCAGAAACAATATTAGGCTCAAGTTGCTTTAAGTTAGCAAAAATATTACATATTATATTATTAGTATGGATGTTATTTTTTCATTCTTGATCATAAAGGAGACCTTGAATACTCTATAGCAGTCTTTGTTAACCAGGGTTCCTCCAGAGGTTTCTGCTGGTTCAGGGGGCGATCAGTGAGCACTTGCAGTTGGATCTCCTGTCTGACAGTGCATTTGTAATCCTGGCACCATCACTTGACAGTGGCACCACACTGACCTCCAATATCATTAGCAGTCTTTCCCATTGCTCATTGGTGTAAGGCGTCACTTCTCCATTGACCACCAATGTAATAGAGATGCTTCTCCACAGACCACTGATGGAACGGGCACTTCTCGACCTGTATGTTATTGACTGTATGGGTTACTGGTGATAAGGATGAAGTAGGCCAATGTATATATATCTATATAGAGGCTGGAAATACTATTAGGCTCAAGTTACTTTGCGTTAGAAGAGTTAATACATTTGTGTTTTCGCTGCTAATTATGGATATTATTCTTTCATTCGTGATCATAAAGGAGACCTTGAATACTCTCTTGCAGTTTTCCTTGACCAAGGTTCTTCCAGATGTTGCAACAATGGGTTCAGAGGGTGATCAGTGAGCAGCTGCAGTTGGATGCCCTGCCTGAAAATGCCTTTGTATTTCAACACCAACATTATTTGGCAGTGGCTAGTTGGGACTAGTAACCATTAATTTAAGGGGCACCACACTGACCTCCACAATAATTGGTAGTGATTCCCACAGACCGCCAGTGAAAGAAAGGGGTCACGTTTCCACTGACCACCAAAGAGACGCTTCTCTTCAGATCACTGATGGAGGGGGCACTTCTCCACTTATGTGTTATTGCCTGTTATGGGGTACTGGTGAAAAGGCAGAACTAGGCCAATGTAGAGGTGCACATCTTCACTGGTCTCACGATTAGATTTGATTACGATTATCTGGTCAACGATTCGATTAGATCCCGCGATGCATCACGATGCATCACAATTACCGACGAACTCCCACTTCCACTTGGGCTGTCTAGGTGGCCATTCCTCCCTGCAATCTTCTGGGACACATCACAGGTCCCAAAAGATTGCCCGGCCATTCAGGACAGCGCAGTGAGACATGGGCACCCAGCTGTGAAGCTGCAAGCTGTCACAGCCGGATGCTCACAGTAGTATTGCCAGCGCCGTGGACAGGCGGGGGAGAGAAGGGAGGGTTTGGGTGGTCACATCGCTGGATTAAGGGACAGGTGAGTGTCTTTTTATTAAAAGTCAGAAGATACACTTTTTTGTAGCTACTGACTTTTAATAAACAAAAAATTTACTGGAACTCCGCTTTGAATTAAAAATAACCTCACTCCCTTAACCACTTCAGCCCCGGAAGATTTGGCTGCTGAATGACCAAGCCATTTTTTGCGATTCAGCACTGCGTCGCTTTAACTGACAATTGCGTGGTTGTGCAACGTTGTAACCAAACAAAATTGACGTCCTTTTTTTCCCACAAATAGAGCTTTCTTTTGGTGGTATTTGATCACCTCAGCGGTTTTTATTTTTTGCGCTATAAACAAAAAAGAGCAACAATTTTGAAAAAAAAAACACAATATTTTGTACTTTTTGCTATAATAAATATCCCCATTTTTTTTTTAAAAAAGCAATTTTTTTCTCAGTTTAGGCCGATATGTATTCTTCTACATATTTTTGTTAAAAAAAATCACAATAAGTGTATATTGATTGGTTTGCGCAAAAGTTATAGCGTCTACAAACTACGGGGATAGATTTATAGCATTTTTATTATTTTTTATTTTTTTTTTTTACTAGTAATAACGGTGATCTGCGATTTTTATTGTGAGCGAGACATTATGGCGGACACATCGGACACTTTTGACACATTTTTGGGACCACTGGAATTTATACATTGATCAGTGCCATAAAAATGCATTGATTACTGTAAAAATGCCACTGGCAGGGAAGGGGTTAACACTAGGGGGCGATCAAGGGGTTAACTGTGTTCCCTAGTGTGTGTTTCTAACTGTAGGGGGAGGGGACTGACCTAGAGGAAATGACAGATCGTGGTTCCTAGCTATTAGGAACACACATCTGTCACTCCTCACAGAACAGAACAGGGATTTGTGTGTTTACACACACTCGTCCCTGTTCTGCCTCTCGTGCCTGCAATCGCTTGTGGCCATCGGTCATTTTGACCATCGGACACGAGCATAGGCACCTCCGATGCCTGGCCCGTCTCTCTGCTTTCACGTCTCCTGACGTCAGCAGGGAATTCTCAGCCCCGCTCAGCTGACGTCAGGAGAGGTGTGAGAGGAGAGCTGGAAGGGAGAGGAGAGAGGCGGGCACTGTACACAACAGGGGAGACACCCGGAGCGCTCTCCTGGGAGGGGCGGGGCAATGACGTAACCGGCAATTGATTTGTACGGTCGCATGCATCGATGCCGCATCAGGGACACCCGAATCGCGATGCATCGATGCAGCAATTAATTTCAGCACCCCTAGGCCAATGTACATATATCTATTTAGAGCCTGGAAATACTATTAGGCTCAAGTTGCTTTAAGTTAGAAGAATTATTACATTTGTGTTTTTGCTGCTAAGTATGGGTATTATTATTTCATTCATGATCATAAAGGAGACCTTGAATACTCTCTTGCAGTTTTCCTCAACCAAGGTTCCTCCAGACATTGCAATGGGTTCAGGGGATGATAGATGAGCAGCTGCAGTTGGATGCCCTCAACACCAGCATTATTTGGCAGTGGCTAGTTGGGACGAGCAACCATTAATGTAAGGGGCACCACTGCCCTCAATATAAATGGCAGTTTCCCACATGGACTGCCAGTGTAAGGGGTCAATTCTCCACTGACCACCAATATAATAGAGGCGTGTCCAAGGGTGGACTGACAACTCATGGGGCCCCCAGGGAATAGGAGATTATGGGGCCCCCAGGCAATAGGAGAATATGGGGCCCCAGGCAATAGATTATGGGGCCACACAGTATACACACACACACACATACAGTACACACACACAGACACACAATATACACACCGTATACACACACAGAATACACATACACACACTAAAAAAGGTACTGGAGAGGCGGGGCAGCTATAATCTTGGGATTTTTTTAAAAAACACAGATTTTTACATACTGTCCCTGGTTTTATTGAGGCTGGTAACCCTGATGGGGCCCCTTAGTGGCATGGGGCACTCGGGCACTGCCCGAGAATGGTCAGTCTGCCCCTGGGCGTGTCGCTACAAACCACTGATAGAAGGGGCACTTCTCCCCTTGTATGTTATTGACTGTTATGGATTACTGATGTTAAGCAAAACTAGGCCAATATACATATATCCCTTTAAAGGCCGGAAACAATATTAGACACATGTTGTTTTGAGTTAGAATTATTAAATTTGTGTTTTTGCTGCTTAGTATGGATATTATTTTTTAATTTATGAATATAAGGGGGACCTTGAATACTCTATTGCACTATTCCTCAACCAAGGTTCCCCCAGTGGTTGCCAGGGTTTCAGGGAGTTATCAGTGAGCAGCTGTAGATGGATGTCCTACCTGGCAATGCCTTCGTAATTTCTACCAAAGCCATTAATGAAAGGGGCACTACACTGACCTCCAATATATTTGGCAATCTTTCCCACTGACCGCCAGTGTAATGAGGCACTTCTCCATAGATCACAAATAGTTACATAGTTACATAGTAGGTGAGGTTGAAAAAAGACACAAGTCCATCAAGTCCAACCTATGTGTGTGATTATGTGTCAGTATTACATTACATATCCCTGTATATTGCGTTCATTCAGGTGATTATCTAATAGTTTCTTGAAGCTATCAATGCTCCCCGCTGAGACCACCGCCTGTGGAAGGGAATTCCACATCCTTGCCGCTCTTACAGTAAAGAACCCTCTACGTAGTTTAAGGTTAAACCTCTTTTCTTCTAATTGTAATGAGTGGCCACGAGTCTTATTAAACTCTCTTCTGCGAAAAAGTTTTATCCCTATTGTGGGGTCACCAGTACAGTATTTGTAAATTGAAATCATATCCCCTCTCAAGCGTCTCTTCTCCAGAGAGAATAAGTTCAGTGCTCGCAACCTTTCCTCATAACTAAGATCCTCCAGACCCTTTATTAGCTCTGTTGCCCTTCTTTGTACTCGCTCCATTTCCAGTACGTCCCTCCTGAGGACTGGTGCCCAGAACTGGACAGCATACTCCAGGTGCGGCCGGACCAGAGTCTTGTAGAGCGGGAGAATTATCGTTTTATTTCTGCAGTTGATCCCCCTTTTAATGCATGCCAATATTCTGTTTGCTTTATTAGCAGCAGCTTGGCATTGCATGCCATTGCTGAGCCTATCATTTGCCATGTAGTCGCCCACCCCATTAATTTGTTCAGGTCTTTTTGCAAGATTTCCACATCCTGCGGAGAAGTTATTGCCCTGCTTAGCTTAGTATCGTCTGCAAATACAGAGATGGAACTGTTTATCCCATCCTCCAGGTCGTTTATGAACAATTTAAATAGGATTGGTCCCAGCACAGACCCCTGGGGGACCCCACTACCCACCCCTGACCATTCTGAGTACTCCCCATTTATCACCACCCTCTGAACACGCCCTTGTAGCCAGTTTTCAATCCATGTACTCACCCTATGGTCCATGCCAACGCACCTTATTTTGTACAGTAAACGTTTATGGGGAACTGTGTCAAATGCTTTTGCAAAATCCAGATACACCACGTCTACGGGCCTTCCTTTATCTAGATGGAAACTCACCTCCTCATAGAAGGTTAATAGATTGGTTTGGCAAGAACGATTCTTCATGAATCCATGCTGATTACTGCTAATGATATCATTCTTATTACTAAAATCTTGTATATAGTCCCTTATCATCCCCTCCAAGAGTTTACATACTATTGATGTTAGGCTAACTGGTCTGTAATTCCCAGGGATGTTTTTTGGGCCCTTTTTAAATATTGGTGCTACATTGGCTTTTCTCCAATCAGCTGGTACCATTCCAGTCAATAGACTGTCTGTAAAAATTAGGAACAACGGTCTGGCAATCACCTGACTGAGTTCCCTAAGTACCCTCGGATGCAAGCCATCTGGTCCCGGTGATTTATTAATGTTAAGTTTCTCAAGTCTAATTTTAATTCCGTCCTCTGTTAACCATGTAGGTGCTTCCTGTGTTGTGTCATGAGGATAAACACTGCAGTTTTGGTTACTGAAGCCCCCCGATTCACTCGTGAAGACTGAGGAGAAGAATAAATTCAATACCTCTGCCATCTCCCCATCCTTTGTAACCAGATGTCCTTCCTCATTTTTTATGGGGCCAATATGGTCTGTCCTCCCTTTTTTACTGTTTACATACTTAAAGAATTTCTTGGGATTTTTTTTGCTCTCCTCCGCTATGTGTCTTTCATGTTCTATCTTAGCCATCCTAATTGCACCCTTACATTTCTTATTGCATTCTTTATAAATTCTGAATGCTGTGGATGATCCCTCAACCTTGTATTTTTTGAAGGCCTTCTCCTTTGCTTTTATATGCATTTTTACATTGGAGTTAAGCCATGAAAGGGGAAACTTACACTTACCATCAATGTGACAGGAGTGCTTGTCCACTGATCACCAATGTAAAGGGGGTCCTTCTTTAACGCCCACCAATGTAAGAGGGTTCCTCCTCCCTGAACACCATGGGGGCAATCTAAGGGGACTCTTCTTCACTGACTGCCAATGTGAGTGGATTCTTCTTCACTGATCACCAATGTAAGTGGGCCCATCAACTGATCACCAATATAAGTAGGAACTTTTCCATTGATCTCTAATGTAAGTAAGCCCTTCTCCCCGACCACAAAAGTAAGGGGACATTTGTTTTATTTAAGAAAACCAATATAAGTGGGCCCTTCTTCACTGACCACCAATGTCAGGGTCCCTTCTCCACCTACCACCAGTGCAAGAGTCACTTTTCCACTGATCTCCACTATTTTTACTTGAAGGGGGCTGCTTCAAGTAATTACTTCTCTTTAATTTGGTTTATAATAAATTATTTTTTTTGTATAGCCATCCTTGAGTTCAGATTGCACAGCCTGCCGAATGATTCTGAGAAGATACACAACCCCTTTTTTTCTGCTGGCAGACATGGCACTGCTTGGGTTAGTCGGTTATACATAGGTTGCCAAAAAACACCCAGACAGCAGTGGAACATCCCAGTAGAAATCCCAGTATTCTTTCCAAACTCTAGAGATGCATCTTGCCATTTGTCAATACACTCGAATAAAAAGTGAGGAAAATTAAAATATAAAACAACGTTGTTTAGACGGGTATTATTTAGTCTAACTTTTAAATGAAAAATGTAAACTGGCTATGAACGTGCTGGATATGTCTATAACTATATTGAACCCTTTTGTATTACAAACGGTAAATTCATGATTTTTTTTTTATTGTCTCTTGTGAGCAGGTTTATTCCAAGAGAAACCTCGCAGCCTTCAAAACAACATCCGGACCTCATCGGACAAGAAGAAGAGAGGCTCGCTGTCAATGGGGAGCTCACACGGAGTCTTCAGTGACACCGGACATGAAGGTAAGGACTACAAGGACCCACTGGTGAGACATGAGACAGCTTTATACTGCTATGGAGGTCTGAATCAGGAGCAGAACTCTGTGCTGCATTGTGTATTAGTAGCTTCTATCCTGTGCTTCATGTACTGGTCAATATGAGAGAGTGGGCACAGAACACCTCTACAGCTAATTCCCAGTCTAATCATTTGGGGGCTCTTGGTTTAGAAAGTCATCTAATTTGCATGTTATAATGATTGATTGATATATATATAGATATATATATATATAGATAGATATAGATATATATATATATATCTATATCTATCTATATATATATATATCTATATATATATATATATATATATATATATATATAGATATATATATATATATACTTTATTGTCAAAAGTATTGGAACACCTGCCTTACACTCACATGAACTTCAGTGGCCTCCCCGTCTTAGTCCGTTGGGTTAAATATTGAGTTGGTAACATAGTGTATATATATTGCTAGAAACGTGGCTTCTTCTGTGTATAGAGTGGCTGCCTGCCATTTTAAAGCTTAGTTCTTCTTCACTTGATAAACATGGCAGCAGCCAGAATAAGACCTGTCTTGTTATTGACTGTCAGTGCCGGTTCATACTGGTGCGATGCGAGAACACTGCGAATCCACTGCGTGTTCCCGCATCGCATGTCAGTTCACACTGCCATATGCGAATCGCTGGGGAGTGTCAATACATTGTTAACGACACCCCCAGTTCAGCTTGCATATCGCACTGCGAACTGACAGTTCGGACATGAATCAGATCGCATATGTGTGAACACACATGTGATCCGATTCTGGTCCGAACAGAAAAAAGGGTCCTGTGCGTGTTTGCACCGAATGCGGTGCGATATCAACCATACTATCTCTATGGCTGATATCGCACCACACAGACATCGCATGTAATGTGAATGGCAGTGCGCTGCGAATTACATGCGATGTCTGTGCGATGTTTGGCATCGCACCAGTGTGAACCGGCACTAAAAAATTATTTTTTTTCTTCTCTCCCTGCTCAGATCTGCAGAGAACAGTGTACATTTCAAGGTGTCCATGGGAAGGGCGGACTACAATATATAGACTGTCATTGAACGCTACGGCTCCAGCACCCTGGCTGTCCACCCTGTCTCGTGAAGATGATGTTACCTCTTTCCAGGTATGGGAGTTATGCACTGACCAGCAATATTCCCCAATAGCTACAGGGCTCAAGAGTCAGTCCAAGCAAAATCAATATTAATTAGGGTCAAGTCACTCACTGGTCTCTTATCCTTTGGATTCCAGCAGTGAGATCTCTGAAGCTCAATTTCCAGCTCCACCTAAGGCATTACATTAAGCAACCTCACTCTGTTGGCTAGATTTGTCATTTACATTATATTGTGAAGAATGTAGTAGGAGGAATGACTCCATGGCAGGCCAAGAGGAGCAGGGCTACACAAAGCTGATCTTGTCCCAAAGATCAATAGGAAGCCAATGGGACCAATATCAGCTAATAAATTAAATATGCAATACAGTTAATAAAAAACAAATACAGTAAAACAGAGCATTACAGAGATCATTTATCCATTGGTGTGTGTCAGTGTGTTCCCAGAGTGAGTTCTCACCATATCCAGTCACGCAACAACATAAAACCACATGGGCCTGGTTTGCTTGTCTTAGACCTAACGTCTCATTCAAGGAGATGCGGCTTCTTTATTCTTCATCATCCACTTAGATATTGATTGAGATGAGGTGAAAAATACAACTTTTCATGTTTTCAGTGTGTTGTTGCTCTTCTGTAGTCCAATGAATGTGCAGGTTTATTGGCCATAGAAGGCACCGGTGCTACCAGTCTGGGCTGTACTATCTGGAAGGCGTGGATCAAAAGCTCTGGATCCAAAATGAATTTCCACAGTGAGGAGTCTGTGAAATCCATATTTGTATTTATTTTTACTAATATATTAAGTATTTCCCACTGGTAGGAGCTGGCCCTATAAGAGATCCTAACACCATAGCCATGGGGACTTGGGCTTCCAGATCATGAGAGAACTGTGATTTAATGGTCAAGAGTCCATCCTACAAATGACTGCTAGGTGACTGGAAGCTATTGGTGACAGAGTAGTCCCAGTCCTAGGGAAGTACAATTAAGTAGACATGTGCAGAATGCAGAATTCGTTTTGTTTATTCAAGTTCTATTCGATTCGAACTTTCCAAATTCCATTCAAATTCCATTTGAATTCCAATCAAAATTGATTTTATTCTATTTCAAATTCGAATTTTGGAAGATGGTTATATTCTTTTCATTCCATTCCATTCTGTTTTTTTTCTATTCTATTCTTTTCTGTTCTATTCTTTTATTTTTTATTCTATCCTTTTCTTTTCCATTCTATTCTAATCAAATTTAAATTGATTCTATTCTAAATTCGAATTTCGGAAGATTGTTATATTCTTTTTTTTATTAATCTATTCTGTTGTTTTTGTTTTTTTTCTATTCTACTCCATTCTTTTCTATTATTATATTATCAAATATTTTATTTATTCAAAAGACAAGACCACAGGGCCAACATAGTACGTTGGATTCATACGTTGGATTCGTAGAGTGGCTAAAGTGTATAGTGTCCAGCGAATTTGTCGCATATTAGAGAGTCAAAAGAGAACATTTTTAGTCAGCAGTATCGTTTCTCAGGAGAGCCTGTCCCTCGTCAGAGTATACAAACATGTTCCATAAGGTCCAGGTCTTGGAATATTGGTCCTGTTGGTGTCTGGCTGTGAGGATAAGGTCTTCTATTTTGATTATGTCCTCAACTTTTCTCAGCCAGAGGCTGATGGTCGGTGAAAGTGGGGATTTTCACTGAAGGGGGGGATGCATGCTTTGGCGGCATCAAGGAGGTGGCGTATCATAGATTTCTTATACGTTTTCTCTGGAGTGGCGAAGGCGTGAAGGAGAAAATAGGCTGGGTCGTCTGGGATAGGACGTTTCGTGAACTTGTGTATGATTTGACAGACCCTTTTACAAAAGTCTGCGATTTTAGGGTAGGACCAGAAAATATGTAGGAGTGTTCCTCGCTCCTCCTGGCATCGCCAGCATAGATCTGACATTGAGGGAAAGAATTTGTGTAATTGGGATGGGGTACGATACCACAGTAATATATTATTCTAAAGTTAGTCTCCTGTATTCTCGCACAAATGGAGGATTTGTGCGTGAACCGAAGAATACGGTGGCATTGATGTGGGCTAAATTGGGGTTGATAGTCCGCTGGGGGTGTAATCAGCAGGTTGTATATGAGAGGCAGCGCTTGGGGCAGGACGTTGATGTCCGAGCAGTATTCCTCAAGAGTTGTGAGAGGTTGGTCAGGGTACCGGGAGACGGTATAGATTTTAAGAAATGGCGTAGCTGAAATGCTCTCCAAGAATCCAGCCGGAAAGGACCCATGGGGTCCGTAAGCTCCAGCATGGACATCCATCTCCTTACGGTCCTGAAATGGGAGGTTTGAAAGTGATCTCAGCTGATCAAGTTCTGGAAGATGACATCGTGGAGTCCCGGCGTGAACAGTGGGTTCCCCAATATGGGGAATAAAGGTGAGTTCCGGAATGAGCGAGAGGCTTTGTTGAATAGTTGGGAGCATATGCGCATAGTGGGGCCAATAACGGGGTGTCTCCTGAGGTTGGAAGGGAGTGATGCGTAACACCAGGGTGCCCATCTGAGGGGTATGTCACTCTGGGCTTGTTACAATCGGGGCCATAACTTGGTGTCACGATGGCGGCACCAGTCCACAAGTCTACTTAAGTGTGTTGCGTGATAATATGTGTGAATGTCTGGCATTGCCAGGCCTCCGTGTTGCTTGGGCAGGGAAAGTAGTTTCCTGTTTAGTTTAGTTTCCTGTTTAGACGTGGTCATTTGTTAGCCCAAATGAATTAAATGAACAGTGAGTTTAAAATAACTTGCGGGGATGGAGATGGGTAAGGCCTGAAAGAGGTATAAAAACTTAGGGAGAATACTCATTTTAAGTATACTACAGCTGCCAAACCACGAATGAAGTCCCGTGTGCTATGTATTAAGGAGGGATTTGACTGTTTTCAGAAGTGGGGGGAAGTTTAGTTCAAAGAGTTTTGAAAGCTTTTGGGGGATGAATGTGCCCAAATATTAGTGGCATTGGGTGTTAGTGGTGTTGGTGATATGTAAGAGATTGAGGTAGTGATGGTATTGTCTCTGGCTTCTCTGGATGGAAAAAAGCCCACTTGGTCCAAATTAATCAAGTAGGGCAGGTGTTGCTGCAGTCTGGTTGCAATAATTTTGGTAAATAGCTTGAGGTCTGTGTTTAGTAGGGATCCTTGCCCTCTTTTGGGATCACCGAAATTTGTGCTTGGAGGGTAGTCTCATGGAAAGATTTCTCCATGCCTAGATCATTAAATAGTTCAACCATGTATGTTACGAGAGAGGGGAGTAGGGTTTTGTAATACTGAATTGTGAAGCTGTCCGGCCCTGGTGCTTTCCTTGGTTTGGTGTTCCCTATAGCCAGTTGGAGATCAGGTAGTGTAATGGGGTCGTCAAGGAGTTCACTAACATCGTTAGGTAGCGAAGACATCCAGGAGGAAGATATGTAGTCCGTTATGTGATTTTGGGAGGGGGTTGCTATTTGGAGATTATAGAGAGATTCATAAAATAATTTAAATTCTCGTGTGACATGATTTAGGTAAGGTGGTTTTATGATCAATAGAGGACATGACGTGTGGTATGTAGGACGCTAGTTTCTGCGACCGTAGGGATTGGGCCAGTAATCTACCACATTTAATGCCCGATTCGTATGACCGTTTACGACAGACCTGAATCGCTGCTTTGGCTTTGAAGTGTCGTAGGTCAGTGATTTGTTTATGGACGTTGTTAAATTCTCTTTCCAGAGGTGGTGACGGGGCATGTTTATGACGTGCTTCAATGGTCTGATAATCCCGCAGAAGGGAGGTCAGTTGTAATGTGCGTTGCCATTTAATCCTGGACCTGTGTTTACTAAGCACCCATATTACCGCCTTGTGGGCTTCCCAGGCAATGCCCTTGTCGCAGTCAGGTGTGACATTGGTGTGAAAATAGTTACCTAGTACTTTGACGATATCGGCCAACATGTCTTGGTCTTGTAGAAGGCTCTCATTCAGCCTCCATGACCTATTTTGAGCTGTGAAATTGTCAGTTAGGGCATTGGACAGAACCACCAGAGCGTGGTCTGACCATGTTATGGAGCCTATGGAGGTGTCCCGGACCGCATTTGCTGGGCATGTGTGATGAGAAAGTAGTCTATACGTGGGTAGACTTTATGTGGTGGGGAATAGAATGTATAGTCTCGTTCGCGGGGGTGAAATAGATGCCAGGCATCTACCAATTGGGTATTGTGGAGGGATTTCGCGATACGTCTGCGGGAGGAACCGAGGAAGATCCTGCGGAGGTATCTTCAGCGGGGATCAGGTGGGTATTAAAATCCCCTCCAAGAATTAGTTGGCCCTCTGCAAACTCAAGAAGTTTCTCAATGTGCCGGCAAATTTAAAAGGTCTTGTTGACTATTGGGGACGTAGAGATTTGCCAGTCTCACCTAGATGCCGCCAATCGTGCCTTTTAAGAATAGGAATCGGCCAGCAGGGTCTTTGACCGTATCGAGGCAAACCCAGGGTACCCAGGCAGACAACAGGATAGATACTCCCCGAGCCTTCGCCGTTGGGTATGTAGAATGGTATGTCACACGAAAGAACTTAACGGGTCACATGACACCGGGGAGGGAAATGGCTAATTGGGCCCAATTTGGACATTTTCACTTAAGGGTGTACTCACTTTTGGAAGGGAGCGGTTTAGACATTAATGGCTGTGTGTTGAGTTATTTTGAGGGGACAGCAAATTTACACTGTTATACAAGCTGTACACTCACTACTTTACATTGTAGCAAAGTGTCATTTCTTCAGTGTTGTCACATGAAAAGTAAAATATTTAAAAAATGTGAGGGGTGTACTTACTTTTGTGAGATACTGTACATATTGAGACATCTTCTCTAAAGGACCAAAACCAGACACAGCCATGCGCCTGATATTTTCATAGGGAGCTTAGCAACAGCAGTCTTCGCCTTTCTTTTAGAACTGCTAAAAGATTTATGTAGAAATGTTTTTCAGTTGGGTTCCCAGTTTGTTTGGTTTGTTTTTAGTATTTTTGACAGATGTCATCATTTCCTGCATAATTTAGTAGTCTGTAAATGAAATATAATCTTTCTAAACTTCTGTTGTTGAATGCTGCATGCTTTTTATCTTTCTCGTCACACTGATTGTATTGTCACTGACAAAGCAAACAGTTGAACAAACAAAGCGATAAAAATTAAAAAAATAAACAAAAATGGAAAAATAAGTGGTGGGGGAGTTTCAATTATTATTTTCCTGGATAATAAATATGAGAGGAGAGATTTCTGTGAAATTTGGCAAATTATAAACTCCCAGAGCTGTTTGATGAGCTGCTTAGATAAAATTTGTTTTTAAAAAGAAACAGAACTCTTTTTTTTGGTCTTTTTTTTAAATGTATTATAATAGTTTAATTTATTTGATCTGCTATTCATTGTGGTACGGTTTTCCCTTTTTTTGTGTGTATTCGATCATTATTTGTGTACTATCGCTTTACCTTTTTCATAAAAAAAGTAACATAATGAAGCTAACGAGAGGTAATTTTTTTGACAAAAGCACCGGTCCAGCTTCTGCAACCCTCAGGAGCCATTTAAAGCCCGCTCTAAAAAACACCCCAAAACAACTTAAAGTATAACTAAAGGCAATTTCTTTAAATTTTGGATAAAGTGGTGAGGGATTAGAACCCATGTCAGGTTTTCATTCCTTACATAGTTACATAGTTACATAGTAGGTGAGGTTGAAAAAAGACACAAGTCCATCAAGTCTAACCTATGTGTGTGATTATGTGTCAGTATTACATTACATATCCCTGTATATTGCGATTCCTGATATGTAAAATTTAGCAAAGACAGGTAATAGAGTGCAGAAAAGTATTTTATTGGATGATCAAAGAATAATAAAGAGCCAGTCTGTTTGGAGGATTCACACACTTCTCCATCATCAAAGGAACAGTGCACATTAACCCTTTCATGACTAAGCCTATTTTTGAAATTTGGTATTTACAAGTTAAAATCCGTATTTTTTGTTAGAAAATTACTTAGAACCCCCAAACATTATATATATATATATTTTTTAGCAGAGAATCTAGAGAATAAAATGAAGATTGTTCGAATATTTTATGTCACACGGTATTTGTGCAGCGGTGTTTTAAATGCAAATTTTTGGGAAAAGGGACACTTTCATGAATTTTAAAAAATCCAAACAGTAAAGTTACCCCAATTTTTTTGTATAATGTGAAAAATGATGTTAAACCGAGTAAATAGATACCAAACATGTAACGCTTTATAATTACACGCACTCGTGGAATGGCGACAAACTACGGTACCTAAGAATTTCCATAGGCGACGCTTTAAATTTTTTTTACGGTTACCAGGTTAGAGTTACAGAGGAGGTCTAGTGCTAGAATTATTGCTATCACTCTGACAATCGCAGCGATACCTCACATGTGTGGGCGCGACTTCCGTATGCGTTTTTTTTGCTACGCGAGCTCGTAGGGACGGGGGCACTTAAAAAAAAAAAAAAATGTCTTATTTATTTTATTTAATTATATATTTATAAATTGTGTTTAAAAAAATTTTTTTTTGATGACTTTTATTGCTGTCACAAGGAATGTAAACATCCCTTGTGACAGTAATAGGTGGTGACAGGTACTCTTTATGGAGGGATCGGGGGTCTAAAATCCTTCCTTTGCACTTCAAAGTATTCAGATCACCAAAAACGGTGATTCTGAATACTGTGTATTTTTTAAAAATCTGCGCCATTGGCAGCCGAGTATACGGGAAGTGACGTCATGACGTCACTTCCGCGTTTACAATTAGAAGGCTGGAACGAAGCCGCCCACAGCTTCGTTCCAGCCCGCCCCCAGCCGCCAGAGGCAGCCGATTTGTCAGCGGGCCTCCCAATCGAACGGGAGGCCCGGTAAGAGCGGCGGGAGGAGGGGGACATCCCCTCCCGCTCCTCTGGTATAACAGCCGAGCAGCTTTTAGCCGCATCGGTTGTTATATTCGGATAGCCAATCGCCGGCTCTAAACAACGGTACCGGGATGATGTCTGCAGCTGCGGGCATCATCCCGGTATAACCCCCGAAAGCCGAGTATGCACATCTGTGTACGCTCGGCGAGAAGGGGTTAAAATAAATATATATAATAATATTCATAAGTTCATGAAGGAGATAACATTCTATGTTATAAAAATTTTTTTAAAAATGACTTTCAAAAATTCATTACAAGTTATAGTGATATTATACAGAATAGTGTGTACATTCCCACCCTCTGCAGCTATAACAACTTCAACTCTTCTGGGAAGGCTGTCCACAAGGTTTAGGAGTGTGTCTATGGGAATGTTTGACCATTCTTCCAGAAGTGCATTTGTGAGGTCAGGCACTGATGTTGGAAGAGAAGGCCTGGCTCGCAGTCTCCTCTCTAATTTTTCCCAAAGGTGTCCTGTCAGGTTGAGGTCAGGACCTTTGCTTTGTCCACTGGTGCTCAGTCATGTTGGAACAGGAAGGGGTCATCCCCAAACTTTTCCCACAAAGTTGGGATCATGAATTGTCCAAAATGTCTTGGTATGCTGATGGCTTAAGAGTTCCCTTCACTGGAACGAAGGGGCCCAACCCCTGAAAAACAACCCCACACCATAATCCCCCTCCACCAAATTATTTGGACCAGTGCACAAAGCAAGGTCCATAAAGGCATGGATGAACCTTGTGGACAACATTCCCAGAAGAGTTGAAGCTGTTATAGCTGCAAAGGGTGGGCCAACTCAATATTGAACCCTACGGACTAAGACTGGGATGCCATTAAAGTTCATGTGTGTGTAAAGGCAGGTGTCCCACTTATAGTACATGTATATATATATAAATTGGGGGGGGGGGGGCTTATTTGTATGTATTGTTTCTTTTTTTCATCTGCATTGTAGCCCTGCTGATGAAGGGGGAGTGTGTAAAATTCCCAAAATAGTATTTTCTATTACTGATTATTCAATACAATACATAGCCCATGCTTTTTTCAGCCTCACCAAAGCTACATATTAGACGGTCACCTACAAACTTAAACTGTTATTAAACTGATATCTGGTACCTCTTATGCATATTTTCAGTTTTTTTGCTGTCCTGGTTAGAGAGATTCTCCCAAATTTTGCTGATCACCAATGTCACCAGAATGAAATGAGGGTAGATATGAATTTTTTTTTTTACCAGTAAACCAGAAATATAAGAACACTTGTTCCTGTGACAACTGTCTAAGAGGAGCTTTATCTTTATGTAGCAGCCCAGGAGCATATCTGCCAAGAGGCAAACAAGGCATTTGCCTTGGGCGGCATTTTACAGAGGGGCAGCGCCGCCCTCCATGCGACCGCGCTATAGCCGAATGACAGCTACAGCATGGTCGTCTAGTTCTGGGAGGGCGTCTGAGGCACGCAATCGAGGCGATCACAGATCGGGCTAAAGAGCCAATCACAGCGTCTCTTTACCACGTGATCAGCTGTGTCAAATCACAGCTGATCACGATCTAAACACACTTGTTGGATAACGGCATTCCTTTCCTCACACTCTCACAGCATGTGGAGAGAGCCGGTAAGTGTAATAGGGGACATCCACATTGATAATCAGGGCACTGATCATTAGTGTCCTGATGATCAGTGCAGCCTCAACAGTGCCCATCAGTGCTGTCAATCAGTGCTGCCTTTCAGTGCCAATCAGGGCTGCCAATCAGTGCCCATCAGTGCTCCAATCAGTGCTGCATATCAGTGCCAATCAATACCCAACAGTGCTGTCTATCAGTGCTGTCAGAAACCATGAATCAGACCGAGACAGAAATACAGTTAAATCACACTTGTTTAATAATAAAAGTAAATAGAACAAATGTAGTCAAACCATAGCCAAAGTTCAGTAACCGGAACAGATAGTCAAACAAGGCAGAAAGTCAGGAAGCCAGAGATCAGCGTAGTGGAACAGCAAGTAGGACCTGCAGCCAGATGAAATGTCAGCCAAGCAAGTCTTTAACAGGAACGCAGGAGTCTCTGTGATGTTGACCAAGGCGAAGGCAGAGATCATCTGGGCTGGACGGCTTAAGTAGCAGGACTGATGAGCAGGATATCATCAACAGTTTAGTCACTGTGGAGAGATAGGAGCTGGCAATTAGCCGACAGCTGAGCGGCCAGCTCAGAGAAGGAAGGGCTGAGCCCAGCCCTGACCAGTGTTGCCTATCAGTGCCCATCAGTGCTGTCCATCGGTGGCTACCAGTGCTGCCTATCAGTGCCAATCAGTGCTGCCAATCATTTCCCATCAATGCCGCCTATCAGTGCTGCCTATCAGTGCTGCATATCAGTGCAGCCTCATCAGTGCCTCCTCATCTGTGCCCACCAGTGCCACCTCATCCTATGTTCCGCTGACCCTATCCTCTGCTCCATTGATCATATATGTGGCACTTGGACGAATCATGTCTAAGGGGCTGATGAAGAAGCCGTACCTGTTCACTGTGAATAGCTGCAGCTTCCTCATCAGACCCTGAGACAAGAACCATATACCACGGCTGGGGTGGGACAAATTTAGATGGGGGGGGGGGGGTGCCCGATTTTAGTCTTGCTTAGGGCAGCACAAAACCAAAATACACCACGGGGCTCACTGTAACTTATGTGTCTTTCTTGTCACTGAAGATTAGCATACAATATTTTTAGGGCTGATGAATAAACCAAAAAAACAAGGGCCTCACAGTTGTTTCATTCCAACCTGCTCCTCTGCAGTCACTGAAGCTTTATATTACAACAGAGCCTGTCGCACTGGTTTAGAATCGCTGTATCATTTTTGTACCCTAAAGACTTTCAGGCAACGCTTGAGAGAAACCTGTCCACCGCTGCGTACCTCAGGATTAGCCAGAATGCTTTTAGGACAGGCAGATGTGATGTTGTTGGGGAAGATAAAGGTTTTCCTGGCAGAACGCTCCCATTTCAGAGCTGTTTAAGCAGCTCACATCTGCGTAATTTTGTCTCGCCGCAGATTTGCATCAGTGCAGATAACACAGATGGAGAGATAGGACTATGAAGCTGCCATCTCTGCTTTGTTGTGCTGGAAGAGAGATTACATCTTGGTGATCCTGGAAACAAGTCAGCCTAACTGGGAATGCAGTAAGGCAGCAGAGGCAGCTGTCTAGGGCACACAAATGGCCGGGGACTGAAGAGACAACACAGGTTCTGCTTTGTGAAAAAACGGCACACCAGGCACCCTGGTTGAGAAATATTGGGTTACGTCAATAATAACAGTCAGTACTAATTCTCTTTGAGCTGACCTTTTCAGGGAGGACATTTTAAAAGCTGAACCAGCACTGGAGGGTATAAATCTGCAAAGACTGTATGTGTTTAGATACATGAGAAGATGTAAATGGCAGATTATATGGCTACTAGTTTTGGACACCTATCACACCTATACAATATGGCTAAAAGTATTTGAACACTGCTCCCAAATGATATGACTTCAGGTGTTTCCAGTTTTGGATACGGTTAATGCTACAGCATACAAAGACATTTTAGATGGCTGTGCTCTTTTGGTAACCGTTTGGGGAAGGACATTTTCTGTTCCATCATGACTGTCCCCCTGTACACAAAGCCAGCTCCATAAAGACATGGGTTTATAAGTTTGGTGTGGAGGAACTAGCATGGCCTCCACAAAACCCTGACCTCAGCCCCATTGAACACCCTTGGGATGAACAGGAATGGCAGTTACAAGCAAGGTCTTCCCATCCAGCATCAGCACCAGATGTCACAAATGATCTTCTAGCTTAGTGGTCTCCAAACTGTGGCTCTTTTCTTAACTTTATCCGGCCCTTGAGGTATTATTCTGGCATTAACACCAACGGAGAGGGGGTCATGTCTTGCCACAGACACCAACAATGGAGCGCTATTCCTCCCGCTGACACAGCAATTTCTCCCCTTAATACCAAAGATTGGGCATTTTTTACTACCACCGGGCACAGTCCGACCCCCCTAAAGTCTGAAGGGCAGTAAACTGGCCCTTTGTTTAGAAAGTTTGGAGACCCCTGTTCTAGCTGAATGGGGAGAAATTGCCACAGATGCACTCCAAAATCTTCTTTCCAGAAGAGTGGAGTCTGTAGTAGCTGCAATGAGGAAACAAACTCAGTATTGTTGCCCATGGCTTTGGAACTGAATGTCCAACAAGCTCAAATAGGTGTGATGGTCATGTGTTCATAAACCTTCAAACCTTTGGCCATAGAGTATATTTCGTAGTCTATTTATTCAGGTGATTGGCCACCGTCACCAAAGGCCATGTGCAAGAACAATTTTTTGGCCCATATATATATATATATATATATATATATATATATATATATATATATATATATATATAGTGTGTGTGTACATATATATATATATACTGTATATATAGACCTGAGCACACGCTTAGCACAGAAGCCTATGCCATCAATAGACACACATGTGTGGCGTGTGGGTGGTAAGGCCTACCCTCTTTGTTCCCGCACATATACATTACGTGGGCACCAAAAGGTTAAGGCATCACTAGAGAAGCCTCCCATTTCAGGTCTAGCATTCAGTCATGCCTAGCACCCACCTGATCCACTTCTGGTTTAAATGAATGGCTAGGTCCCAGAGGGTCCTCCAAAACCTCCAAGAGGGTCCTCAAGCTCCATACCAACCTCAACAGTTAAAAACATGGAAAGGGTCATGAGTGAATTCAGAAGTACTGTATTTTTTTTTTTTTTTACTATAATTAAGTCAAATTTTAAAGTGAAAAAAAATACTTTGAGCAAACTTGCTTTTTGAAAGCCCATGGCGTGTGAAACACACTCAAAAACTTCACCCGGTGCCAAAAAAATGTGCACACACATGAATAGTGAAACACAAAAACGTGCAACGGGTGTACACAAGCCCTCTAAAATCAGAGGGCCTTGCCCTGATCCCCCAGGGTGTGAGGTTCCAGACGGGGACTGGGGTACTTTACACTTGGTCCATCTGGCCGAAACTTGGAGCAAACTTGCTAATGTATTTGAGAAAGGCGCACAAATCTGCCATAGCTCATAGCAACAACCGGTTTGATCCCATTATTAAATTACCCTGTTTCCCGGGAAATAAGACCTAGCGTGATTGTCGGTAATGGCTGCAATATAAGTCCTACCCCCCAAATAAGCCCTAGTTAAAGTCCTTGTAGGTCTTATTTTCAGGGTAGGGCTTATTTTCAGGGAAACAGGGTAGGGCTTATTTGGGGGGTAGGGCTTATATTGCAGCCATCACCGACAATCACGCTAGGTCTTATTTCCAGGGAAACAGGGTAGCTATTCTCATTGCCATGGGTGAGAGCACATGATTGCTACTTGCATTTTATTTTAACAGGCCCAATGTATTTTTAGGTCTAGTCTGTTTTTAATAAAAATATAAAGCATAATAAACAATAACTATGAACTTGATATATACCATAATATAATTTTTTTAACAAGCTTTACTACACATTCATAGCGGCTTATTAAAAGCCTAATGTATTTTTTAAGAGGAAATAAATACTGAAATTTAACATATTGTGAACAGGCGCTAAAACTGACCATGCTTATCTTGAGCTAACGGGACCCTCGGGATACCATTCACTTCCTTAACAGGGCTGCACAACTACTGTTCTTCAGGGCCCCTGACATGTCGGGATTTGGGGGTCAACAGAATCATTTTTCTTAGGAAGAGAAATCTATGCTGTATTTTCATCATATTTTCTATAATGTTTAAATTAAAGTGTATTTATAGCCAAAACTTTTTGTGTTCTGGATAGAGAGAGGACAGGTAGGAACCTCTTGTCATTTTTTTTTATTGTTGGTAGTGAAAAGTCTAATGAGAGCCGAGGAACTATGAGTCCAAAAATCTTTAATACCGGTGTTAATTCCTACAAATAGACATAAAACAGCCAAAGCATTTTACATTCTCATAAATATCCCTCTTGCTCTTCTATGGCTGCTGTTCCTGGGCACTTTCTATGGTTTATTCTCCAAATAATTATTTTTGGGGACTTTGCCATTTTTGAGTCCTAACTACATACAATATTTGAGCCACAAAGGAGGGGAAGAGCTTTCAGCTCCCAAAGCCTGTTGGCTGTTTTGTGTCTTTTTGTATGAATTAACACCAGTAATGGAGATTTTTTGGCTCGTATGGGTGGATTTACTGGAGACAGATAGACTGTGCACTTTTTAGTAAATGAGGGGAAGCTCTGCTGACTTCCATCATCCAACCCTGTGCAAGCAAACATGCTGTTTTTTATTTTCTTTGCATGTGATTGAGTATTCTTTGCAAAGTGACGCTTCATCTCATTTTCTAAGCTCTAACTGCACTTGCAAAGTGAGTTTGCACAGGTTATTTGCTTTTGGTAAATCCACGACTTAGTTCCTTGGGCTGGTACTCTCATTAGACTTTTCTATCCAAATTCTGGGCCCCCTTGCTAAAGGGGTACCCTGTTTGTGCTGAGAGCATCCTCAGTGGAGCCATTGCTCCCCGTACGAATGTGAATGACCTTCTTCAACCAAAAATTTTTGGTAAGTGATATCCAGCACCGTAGGCATACATGTTCTCATTTTTTCTGCTGCTTGTGTCCCCAAAGGAAAGACTCCACTTCTGGTGACCATTGTCACTAGGACAGAAAGTGATGGAAATTCAACATTTTACAGTTGTCAACAAAACAGAAGGTGAAATCTTTTTGTAGGGACAACTGTTCCAGAGGAGATTTCCACTAACTTTTGAGAGGCTTCTTCTCAATTTCCTGTTGTATTTCCAGGACAGGGAGTGACAAGCAATCTTTGTTCAATGGGACACAGACAGCAAATAACCTATCCCTACTCTGTTCAAAACGGGAAAAGAACATTTTGGCTATAGATACACTTTACATGTACAAAACTGGAAATTCTCCCAATGACTATATCACTTCCTGATATACAAGAGATGATATAAAATCTTTACATACTTGCATGAAGCAGGCACTGTTTTTGGTCAGTCCCTAAATTTGTGTTGAGAGCGGCAAACAGAGCACAATGGCCTGGTGGCTCACATGTACAGTATCTCACAAAAGTGAGTACACCCCTCACATTTTTGTAAATATTTTATTCTATCTTTTTTTAATGTGACAAAACTGAAGAAATGACACTTTGCTACAATGTAAAGTAGTGAGTGTACAGCTTGTATAACAGTGTAAATTTGCTGTCCCCTCAAAATAACTCACACAGCCATTAATGTCTAAACCGCTGGCAACAAAAGTGAGTACACCCCTAAGTGAAAATGACCAAAATGTGCCCAAAGTGTCCATTTTTTGTGTGGCTCCTATTATTTTCCAGCACTGCCTTAACCCTCTTGGGCATGGAGCTCACCAGAGCTTCACAGGTTGCCACTGGAGTCCCCTTCCACTCCTCCATGATGACATCACAGAGCTGGTGGATGTTAGAGACCTTGCGCTCCTCCACCTTCCATTTGAGGATGCCCCACAGATGCTCAATAGGGTTTAGGTCTGGAGACATGATTGGCCAGTCCATCACCTTTAGACCCCTTTCACACTGGAAGCATTTTTCAGACGCTTTAGCGCTAAAAATAGCGCCTGTAAAGTGCCTGAAAAAAGCCTCATCTGCAATTCCAGTGTGAAAGCCTGAGTGCTTTCACACTGTGGCGCTGCTCTGGCAGGACGTCAAAAAAGTCCTGCAAGCAGTTTCTTTGAGGCGCTTTAGGAACGGTGTATACACCGCTCCTAAAGCACCTCTGCCCATTGAAATCAATGAGCAGTGCCACCGAAGTGCCTGCAAAAGCGATTTGCAGGCACTTTTAACCCTTTATTCGGCCACAAGCGGAGTTAAAAGCGCCTCACTAGCGCCCGAAAAGCGATGCAAAAACAATGGTAAAGCACCGCTAAACCTAGCGGCCCTTTACTGCTGACGCCCGGGCGCTGGCAGTGTGAAAGGGCTCTTACCCTCAGCTTCTTTAGCAAGGCAGTTATCGTCTTGAAGATGTGTTTGGGGTCGTTATCATTTTGGAATACTGCCCTGCTGCCCAATCCCTGAAGGGAGGGGATCATGCTCTGCTTCAGTATGTCACAGTACACGTTGGCATTCATGGTTCCCTCAATGATCTGTAGCTCCCCAATGCCGGCAGCACTCATGCAGCCCCAGACCATGACACTCCCACCACCATGCTTGACTGTAGGCAAGACACACTTGTCTTTGTACTCCTCACCTGGTTGCTGCCACACACGCTTCACACCATCTGAACCAAATAAGTTTATCTTGGTCTCATCAGACCACAGGACATCGTTCCAGTAATCCTTGTCCTTAGTCTCCTTGTCTTCAGCAAACTATTTGTGGGCTTTCTCGTGCATCATTTTTAGAAGAGGCTTCCTTCTGGGTGACAGCCATGCAGACCAATTTGATGCAGTGTGCAGCGTAAGGTCTGAGCACTGACAGGCTGACCCCCCGCCCCTTCAACCTCTGCAGCAATGATGGTAGCACTCATACATCTATTTCCCAAAGACAACCTCTGGATATGATGCTGAGCACCTGCACTCAACTCCTTTGGTCGACCATGACGAGGCCTGTTCTGAGTGGAACCTGTCCTGTTATACCGCTGTATGGTCTTGGCCACCGTGCTGCAGCTCATTTTCAGGGTCTTGGCAATCTTCTTATAGCCTAGGCCATCTCTATGTAGAGCAACAATTGTTTTTATCAGATCCTCAGATATTTCTTTGCCATGAGGTGTCATGTTGAACTTCCAGTGACCAATATGAGAGAGTGAGAGCGATAACACCAAATTTAACACACCTGCTCCCCATTCACACTTGAGACCTTGTAACACTAACGAGTCACATGACACCGGGGAGGGAAAATGGCTAATTGGGCCCAATTTGGACATTTTCACTTAGGGGTGTACTCACTTTTGTTGCCAGTGGTTTAGACATTAATGACTGTGTGTTGGGTTATTTTGTGGGGACAGCAAATTTACACTGTTATACAAGCTGTACACTCACTACTTTACATTGTAGCAAAGTGTCATTTCTTCAGTGTTGTCACATGAAAAGATAGAGATAAAAAGTATTTACAAAAACGTGAGGGGTGTACTCACTTTTGTGAGATACTGTATATCTACAAGATAAAGGATTATTTGTAAAGGGAATGTATAGTTTTAAAGTAATGCAATAAAAATTGATTATACTGATATATAGTATATGCATACATATAAAACATTTTTAATTAATAGCACTAAGCAGTGTGCCATGCTATGATTGTCTATCAATACAAACCTATTACTCTAAATCAATCAAATCTAAAAAAAAGGGGGGGGATTAGAATTTAAAAATGAATATTTGGATGAATACTATAATTACGAGTGTCTGTGAGTCTCTAGTGGAAAGATCCCTGCAATTTCATTTCCAACTCCTTCCACGTGCTTTGACCAGTATTGGGAGCCCCACTCTTTCTGTTGGATATTTTTGCTACTTTATAGATAATGCAGAAAGAGTTCTTAGCTTTGGGAACTCCCCAAACATATGGAAAGTCATTAGGGTTTATTTACTTAAATTGGAGAGTGCAAAATCTGGTGCAGTTGTGCATGATAGCCAATCAGCTTCTAACTTAAAAATAAATAAAATAAATTTGAAGCTGATTGGTTTCTATACAGAGCTCCACCCACTTTTGCACTCTACATTTTTGGTAAATCAACCCCATTGCATGATTCAGCCTACCAGTCTTCCCCCATAACCACAGAACTCTCACCATTTAATTAGGGCATTCTAAAGGTTTGTGCAAATCCCAGTCCCCGAGGAACAGAATTGTGCAACCCTGTCTAGTTGGCACCACTCTGTGCTCGGAGATTTCTTCTCAGTCTCCAGGGATCAATGGGGAGCCATCTAAAATGATCTGTTATTAAGGATGCTGCTCTCCTGAGGCTGACTCATTACGCTGTTTGCACCTATTATAGTGATTTAGATCATCAAGCCAATTATCCAGATTGTGTAACAGTCTCTCTGCAAGCATGGTCACCCTTAGCGCCAACCTAGCTACCCCAGTTTTATTATGTTGTTAGGGCTGAGAACTCAGAGAACGCTCAGGAGTGCAGACCAGAGGGTGCCACCTTGTAAAATATGTGTTTTCGTTAATTGTTTAGGTGTATAAGATTCCTTACGGTAACTACACCAGGAAGCTGACCGCTTGTGTGTCCACCATAGGGCTGCAGAGTGACGTTTGTCCCAAGAAGTGGATGATCACCTCCTCAGCCTGCGACTCTCGCCGAGGGTGGAAATTCGACTTCAGCTTCTACGCTGCTGACAGGGAGCAGAATTACACCAGGTAAATTACCGCATGGAAATCGCATCACAAGTAGTTACACAAAAACCACCACACTTTTTGCTAGTGACCTTTAAAGTGTAATTCTAGGCAAGGAAGGGAAGGGTTGGAACCAGTGTCATGTTTTTATTGCTAGACAAAAAGTTAAAACCAGGTGCTGGTTAGAGATTCTCAATGAGTCAACTAATTGCATTGACACTGGGCACACTGGGCACACTGGTTCTTGTTCAACACAACTCCACAAAACAGGGGGGAAGCCCAGCATTGAGAATCTATATACCGTATTTATCGGCGTATAACACGCACTTTTTTCCCCTTAAAATCAGGGGAAAATCGTGGGTTATACGGCGATCCCCCGCCGATTGTGAGCCTTTTGGCGGCTCTCTGCGGCTTTCGCCCATTCTCTGTGGCTCTCGGCCGCTTTTGGCCATTCCCCGGCCGCTCTCGGCCATTCTCGGCAGCTTTCGGCCACTTTCGGCCATTCTCGGCAGCTCTCGCAGTCTCGCGTGAGCCGGCGAAAGCCGAGTGCGCCCGAAAGCCGCCGAGAACGGCCGAGAGCCACCGAGAATGGGCGAAAGCCGCCAGAAGAGGCCGAGAGCCGCCGAGAATGGCCGGGAGCGCCCGAGAACGGCGGCGCTATTTTTAAACGCCATTGCAAACACAGTGCAAGGCAGATGGACACTGACAAGGCTGCAATGAGGGACACAGCTGCAATGAGGGACTACAGATGGACACTGACAAGGCTGACAAGGCTGCAATGGGGGACAAGGCTGCAGTGGGGGACACTGACAAGGCTGCAATGAGGGACACTGACAAGGCTGCAATGGGGGGACAAGGCTGCAATGAGGGACACTGACAAGGCTGCAATGAGGGACACTGACAAGGCTGCAATGAGGGACACTGACAAGGCTGCAATGGGGGACAAGGCTGCAATGAGGGACACTGACAAGGCTGCAATGATGGACAAGGTTACAGATGGACACTGATGAGGCTGCATTGGTGGGCATTTAAATGTAAGTTTTTTTTCTTAAACTTCCCTCCTAAAAGTTTTTTTCCTTAAAAATCTCTCCTAAACTTGGGGTGCGTGTTATACGCCGATAAATACGGTATATACAGTCCACTGAGAGTGCCAAAAAAGTCAAGGATTCAAAAGTTTTTAATGATAAAATTGATTCATAGCAGAAAAAATACAATGCGTTTCGAGAGACAAACAGATTCCCCCTTCATCAAGGTTTAGGAATTTGATTGAGCTTAAAGTGGTTGTAAAGGCTGAAGGTTTTTTTACCTTCATGCATTCTGTGTCTGCAGCTCCGAGTTCAGCCCATCTAATACTTACAGTGGATATAAAAAGTCTACACACCCCTGTTAAAATGTCAGGTTTCTGTGATGTAAAAAAATGAGACAAAGATAAATAATTTCAGAACGTTTTCCACCTTTAATGTGACCTATAAACTGTACAACTCAATTGAAAAACACCTGAAATCTTTTAGGGAGGGAAGTAAAAACAAAAAACTAAAATAATGTGGTTGCATAAACGTGCACACCCTTTTATAACTGGGGATGTAGCTCTGTTTAGAATTAAGCAATCACATTCAAACTCATGTTAAATAGGAGTCAGCACACATCTGCCATCATTTAAAGTGCCTCTGATTACCCCCAAATAAAGTTCAGCTGTTCTAGTAGGTCTTTCCTGACATTTTCTTAGTAGCATCCTACAGCAAAAGCCATAGTCTGCAGAGAGCTTCCAAAGCATCAGAGGGATGTCATTGTTAAAAGGTATCAGTCAGGAGAAGAGTACAAAAGAATTTCCAAGGCATTAGATATACCATGGAACACAGTGAAGACAGTCATCATCAAGTGGAGAAAATATGGCACAACAGTGACTTTACCAAGAACTGGATGTCCCTCCAAAATTGTGGAAAAGATGAGAAGAAAAGATGAGAAGAAAACTGGTCAGGGAGGCTGCCAAGAGGCTACAGCAACATTAAAGGAGCTGCAGGAATAACTGGCAAGTACTGACTGTGTGGTACATGTGACAACAATCTCCCGTATTCTTCATATGTCTGGGCTATGGGGTAGAGTGATAAGATGGAAGCCTTTTCTTACAAAGAAAAACATCCAAGCCTGGCTAAATTTAGCAAAAACACATTTGAAGTCTCGCAAAAGCACGTGGGAAAATGTGTTCTGGTCGATGAAACCAAGGTTGAAATTTTTGGCCATAATTCCAAAAGATATGTTTGGCGCAAAAACAACACTGCACATCATCAAAAGAACACCATACCCACCGTGAAGCATGGTGGTGGCAGCATAATGCTTTGGGGCTGTTTTTCTGCAGCTGGAACAGGGGCCTTAGTCAAGGTAGAGGGAATTATGAACCGTTCTAAATACCAGTCAATATTGGCACAAAAACTTCAGGCTTCTGCTAGAAAGCTGAACTCGAAGAGGAACTTCATCTTTCAGCATGACAACAACCTAAATCATACCTCCAAATCAACAAAGGAATGACTTCACCAGAAGAAGATTCAAGTTTTGGAATGGCCCAGCCAGAGCCCAGACCTGAATCCCATTGAAAATCTATGGGGCGATCTGAAGAGGGCTGTGCACAGGAGATGCCCTTGCAATTGAACAGATTTGGAGTGTTTTTGCAAAGAAGAGTTGGCAAATATTGCCAAGTCAAGATGTGCCATACCCAAAAAAGACTGAGTGCTGTAATAAAATCAAAAGGTGCTTCAACAAAGTATTAGTTTAAGGGTGTGCACACTTATGCAACCATATTATTTTAGTTTTTTTTTAATTTTTACCTCCCTCCAGCTGCAGCAACCATCACTAGGCTGAATAATGTCACCCACCCCAGTAGATTGATAAACATAGCTCATGTGAATGCAAGGATACCTTTGGGGCCATTTATATTGAAATATCTTACTGGAGAACCCTGTGCTATGTAGGGATAACCAAGGCCCGTAATTTACAAAAAGGCAAAACCCTGAGGCAGATAAATGTTGAATGGTACCAGGCTGTATCTTGGTTTATTATTTTTGTACATTTTCTTGTTATGTCACTTATAGTATAAGTAATGTTAAAGGGTTAGTTCACATTTACCATAAATCTGCCTATGCAAGTAAGGGGCACCTGTACACAAAAACAAACTGTGCAACTTTGAAGTAGGATAATGCCTTTGCTATAGGTATAGTCCATTTAGGTACTTCCCAAAGCCTAGCCAAAAAAACTCCAGAGTTGGCATCATCCCATTCTGCCTTGTTGATAGGACATTGCTGAGACACTTCTAGCCATTACTGCTCGCCCCCACAATCAAAAGAGCTAGCTCTCAAACTCCCGCACATTTGTTGTCTACTATCTCCTCCATCGCAGCATCGCTGAGCTCAGAGCTACTGTGACAGGGGAGAGAGCGCATGCCAGGTGGCTTGATGTGGCTGAGGGTGTCTTAGCAACATCCTAGCAACAAGACAGAATGGGATGATGCCAGCTTTGAGAGTTTTCAGCCAGGTTTCAGGAGGCCCACACCTATTGAAAAGGCATAACTTAACTTTGGTCAAAGCTGCACAGTTTGATTCTATCCACTGGTTCCTGCATAGATAGTTCATTGTTAAAGGTAAGCTAAGCATTTAAAGCTGAAGCTGGGCACCATTTAATTTGGTTTTGTATTCAAATAACATTAAAAAAAAAAAAAAACTAGTGGAAGTATTTAAGTGTGTTTTTATATCAGCCTCCTGCAATCACCTATGCAGCAGTGCTAAGATTGGGAAAGGTTGTAATAATACTAGGAGCCAATCATGAGATTCTGCACAGCACAGTGCTGTCAGTCTCCTTCAGGTATCTTCCTGATATGAGAAAAGAGTAGACTGTTGACCGTATTAGTGTTCTGATGCTCTTTCACTGCTCAATCACAGACAAGCGTGGGTCATCGATCATGCTATATGCAGGCTTACCAGTAAGTATCAAACACAAATTGAGTTTGGTTTGCTTGGATTTGAGCTAGTGTAGAGAATGGTCTGACCGCACAGATGCAGTGGCGCCACAATCAATGTGTCCCGGGGGGCTATTGTAATTTAAATGTACCCCTGGGAAGGAGAAGGAGTATCTGCAATAAGGCCTGCTTCCCCTGCAGACACTTTGATCATTTCCAGCATGTTGAATTAAGCTGTTTATTTGGCCTCTCCATCCATCAGCACACTGCAACTCTTCTTTCAAGTGGTCTGTCTAAGCTGCATCTTGCTTATTCCCAGGGCTGGATAGACGGCTCGGCTCAGAGCCTCTGCGGCCGGCTCTCGTATGATCCGCGTGCTTGATATTCTGATCTTGTCTGGGGAAGAGGCAGGCTTGTCTGTCTAAATGTATTATTTTTCATGGGCAGCAAACCTTTATATGGACACCTCATTTTGAAACTGATCATAATGATTATATTGTTAAATAGTAATTAATTTTAATAATGGTCATTTTTTTAATGCTTAAAACAACCCTCAAGATGAGAAATTTAGTTATACTTACCTGTGTTCATGCTGTTCAAGAACTACAATCACTGCTTGAATCCAACATTTCCAGCTACAGGCCTTACATCACCACTGTGCCTGCACAATATATGATTTATGTTCTGCATTGTTTGTTCTAGTATTGATGTACAACAACAGATTTGAAGAGATGGCTATCTAAGGAGACGTCAAAGCAGTAGTTATCTCCTTTCAAGAGTGAGTCATTTGTTTGACCTACTCCCTAATAAATTTCAGCTTGAAATGAGTTCTGTAAACCACATTTTTTAACAACAAAGGAGCAAAGGAGTTAGAGGAAAACGTGCAAAAAGCTTACAGCTCCATCTACTGGCCAAAAAGAAATACTCTTTTACACAGACAATGTTCCCTTTCTGAAAGTTCTTACCTGGCTTAGGCTATTGCAATAATAGCCTAAGTGATTAATTTTAATAATGGTATTTTTTTAATGCTTAAAACAACCCTCAAGATGAGAATATTAGTTATACTTACCTGTTCATGCTGCTCAAGAACTACAATCACTGCTGGAATCCAACATTTCCAGCTACGGCCCTTACATCACCACTGTGTCTGCATAATATGTGATTTATATTATGCATTCTTTGTTCTAGTATTAACATTTAATGTACAACAACAGATTTGAAGAGATGGCTATCTAAAGAGAAATCACAGCAGTAGTTATCTCCTTTCAAGAGTGAGTAATTATATTGACCCACTCACTAATACATTTCAGCTTGAAATGAGTTCTGTAAACCAGATTGTTTTACAAAAAGGAGCAAAGGAGTCAGAGGAAAACATGTGCAAAAGGCTGACAGCTCCATCTGCTTGCCAAAAAGAAATACTCTTTTACACAGACAATTTTCCTGATCTGCAAGTTCTTACCTGGCTTAGGCTATTGCAATAATATATTCAACACCTTAAAAGTGATTGTAAACCTTTGTTTTGTTTTTTCTTCTTTATAATAAAGATGTCATACTTACCTGCTCTGTGCAATGGTCTTGCACAGAGCAGCCCCGAACCTTCTCTTCTGGAGTCCCCCACCGGTACTCCTGCCTCCACCTCATCTGCTAGTGTCCCTAAAGTTCTGTAAACCACATTTTTTTTACAACAAAGGAGCAAAGGAATCAGAGGAAAACGCTCAAAAAGCTGACAGCTCCATCTGCTGGCCAAAAAATAAATCCTCTTTTACACAGATGATTTTCCTGATCTGCAAGTTCTTACCTGGCTTAGGCTATTGCAATAATATATCAAACACATTAAAAAAGATTGTAAACCTTAATTTTAAAAAAATAATAATAAAGATGTCATACTTACCTGCTCTGTGCAATGGTTTTGCACAGAGCAGCCGAGAGCCTCCTCTTTTTGAGTCCCCCACCGTTACTCCTGGCTCCACCTCTTCTGCGAGTGCCCCCAAAGGAAGTTTCTTGTGCCGACTCGATCCTGAGCTGTGCTGCCTGCCTCTATAGACACAGACAGTGTGACTCGGCCCCGCCTCCTGCTCCTTTGGTATTGGATTTTATTGACAGCAGCAGGAGCCAGTGGCTCCCGCTGCTATAAATCTGCCCAGTGAGGAGGAAGAGAGTCTCCTGCTCAGCGCTGGATCCAGATCGGGCTCAGGTAAGTATGGGGGCTGGGGCTGGGGGGGAATCATCTGCACAGGGGGTGTTTTACCATAAAGTGGTTGTAAACCTCGTGAAATACGACCAAAGCATATCCCTCTATACATGCTTCAATCAAGGGCACAAAATAAAAAAGCAGACAACGTAGGGATCTCCAGCTGATTGACAGAATAAGCTCTGTCCCTGTGTCCTGTGTGAAGGGAGAGTTGTCCCTTCCCTCCAATCAGCTCTCAGATCTCTCCTCACTGAGCTCTGCAGAGTGTAATTTCAGCTCTCCACCCCTTTTTTTTTCTCACAGCTCAGACAAGCTTTATAAATTCTCAAATTGAACAGATGTACAGAAGACTGCAGATAAACCTGTATAACTTCTGTAGGTGGTTTTGTTTAATATCTGTGTATCACCTGAGGCCAGTCATGTCACTGGGTATGTGTAAGCAACCACTTTAATACAGGGAATACAGAGAATACATTAAGGTAAAGTGTCACTAAACCCACATCATAACATAATAATTATATGCTGTTCATGCACACTCAGTCACTATGTAATTTCTTTTTCTGTATTCTACAAAAAACCTGGTTGATCCTGCTGCTCTCTATCTCCACCTTCTGTTCATGTCCCCAATTCAGCTAGGGATTTTACAGATGTGGTGGCAACTCTGCACATGCTCAGTTTTCAGTGAGTTTCTATGCTGAGCATTTCCTTTCTATCACATCTGAGCAGCCCATGTGGCTATAGAGTCACACATGTGGGCGTTTACATTGTGGTAAAGGACAGCCCATTCCCTCAATCCTCCTCCATGCCCGCTAACTAGCTAAAAACAACAAGGATGGGATATTACTTGTAGATTAATGGAGGCTTCACCTCCCTCTTATTCTAAGACAGAGGCTGGAGGGGGAGTGACACAACCTGTGACAGGCAGAAATCCACCCACACCATGTTTATCACAAAAAACAATAAAGATTTGATTTCAAATATATATTTGTATGACAATTTAAAACAGTTTATTGATATTATTTATTTATTTTTACTCTGTAAGTACTAGAAGCTCCTCCTGCTTATGCTTCCCTGCAGACAGGCTGGGAGAGAGCTGGGTCATGTGACAGCTGTATATCAATTAGGAAAAAAGGTGCTTAGATGTTATATTTATTAAATAATTACAGCGTCATCATACAGAAATAGAAGTTGTAAATGTACACTGTAAATTAAACAAGGCGTGTTTAGTATCACTTTATGGCTTTAGAACCAGTTTATATTAATTCACTGTATTTCTACTGATAATGAAGGGATTCTCTTTTTAGCAGTTTCAGCAATTAGCATAATCCAGGGAGATTTTGCACAGCCGAGTCATACTTGAAATGGGATTTAAAGTCAGTCTGTCATATACATATCTAATGTGTTTCAGGGGAAAAGCGCTCTGCCTTCTTCAGGGTAATTGTGAACCGTGGGGACTGCCAGGGCTGCTGTTAGAAATCACGGGGCCCCATACAGCCTATCTGACAGGGCCCCCCTTCCCAGCCAAAAGTAACTGAGCACATAGATTTATTAGTTGCTTTCTTTGCAGCCTCAGCAGCATAGATTAATGAATAGGAAAGGAAATGCTCTGAGGCTTCCTGCTCATTCACAAACTGAAGCATAGTAAAAAAAAGTTTACTATGCTTCAGTGATGAATGGACATAGGAGTGTTTGGTACCGATCGCTCACTGTGTTCGTTCAGGAAAGGAAGGAGCTGATAAATTAGATATTTACCGGCCCCTTCCCTCGCTCTTAATCCTGAAACATCTCACAGTAGCTGCCAGCGAGAGAGGAGAGGAGGGAAGCCAAAAGTGCTGCAGGGAAGAAGAGCAAGTGGGGGCCCTGACAGCAGATGGAAGGGGCGCATCTGCAAGGACCAATCCCCCTGCAGTGCAGCCAGAGGGAGACAGAGGAAGAGAATCTGGCAGTAGACATGTGCGTAACGAAAAAATTTGTTTCATTTTGTTTTGTTTTGATTCATTAATCTAATTATTTCGTTTAGTTCAATTCGTATTTGGAATTCGTATTCGGAATTCGTATTCGGAATTTTCGAATTTTCTTCAAATTTACCGATTTTCTTTTCGTTTCGAAATTTTCAAATCGATAAATTTTAGAATCGGTCGAAGCGAAAATGTTATATTGTTTTCAATTTGAATGCAGCAAAGTGAACAAACAAAACAAACATCTTCATCAAATGATTACATTGACTCTTTAACTGCTTGCAGACCAGCCGCCGTCATTTTACTGCGGCAGGTCTGAATGATCCCGTGAACCGTTATAGCTATACGTCAGCTCGCGGGATCGGGATAGCAGGCTTGTGCGCCTGCTGCAGAGCGGGGGTGCCCATGCTCGTGGTCGACGGTCGCGATGACCGCCGGCCACGAGCGATCGTGAGCACGAGAGGCAGAACAGGGACGTGTGTATGTAAACACAAAAATCCCTGTTCTGTTCTGTGAGGCGTGACAGATCGTGAGTTCCTATTAGCTAGGAATCTGTCATTTCCTCTAGGTCAGTCCCCTCCCTCTTCAGTTAGAAAAACACACAGGGAACATAGTTAACCCCTTGATCACCCCCTAGTATTAACCCCTTCCCTGCCAGTGAGATTTTTACAGTAAATCGGTGCATTTTTATAGCACTGATCGGTGTATAAATGACAATGGTCCCAAAATAGTGTCAATAGTATTTGATGTGTCCGCCATAATGTCGCAGTCCCAATAAAAATCACAGATCGCCGCTGTAATGGAAATTTGTAAGTTCTGTATATAATTATATTCTATTTTGTATGTATTGCACACTGCCCTCACTGTGCACACGGCACTAATAAGGTTTTCAGTAAATGTTTACATTCTTTCGAGTCCTGATTAGAATTAGCCTGCCTATGTTACGCCCCTTGTTACCATAAAAGTACAATTGTAATATCAATGTGACACCTACCTAATCATGTGTATAAAAACCTTCAGTTGCTTCAATATAAAGCAGAACAGTTATTTGGAAAGATGAGGAGTGTATCTTTTGTGTCTGTTCCCTACTGCAGTAGTTATTAATAATTTGGAACCACTAATCAATATGAGGATAGGAGTTGCCTATCTATAAAATGTCCTGTTGATCGCCATTACTAGTAAAAAAAAAAAAAAAAAAATCAAAATGCTATAAATCTATCCCCTATTTTGTAGGCGCTATAACTTTTGCGCAAATTAATCAATATATGCTTATTGTGATTTTTTTTTTACAAAAATATGTAGAAGAACACATATCGGTCTAAACTGAGATTTTTTATTTTTTTAAATAGGGATATTTATTATAGCAAAAAGTAAAAAATATTGTGTTTTTTTCAAAATTGTCACTCTTTTTTTGTTTATAGCGCAAAAAAATAAAAAAAAAAAAACGCAGAGGCGATCAAATACCACCAAAAGAAAGCTCTATTTGTGAGGAAAAAAGGACGTCAATTTTGTTTGGGTGCAATGTCGCACGACCGCGCAATTGACAGTTAAAGCGACGCAGTGCCGAATGGCCCGGTCATTCAGCAGCCAAACCTTCCGGGGCTGAAATGGTTAAATCACCTTTGGATTAACGAAAACAGCATTATTTCGAAATGGTACTCTAATAACACACACCGTCTTTGAATTCAGCATTATGTGTAGTTAGAATTTGACAGGAGTTCAATGTAAAATTCGATTCAAATTTCAATCTGAATTTCTAAAATTCGGACGAATTTCGTTACGTTATTCGTTCAAGCTGACAGTGCTGCAGGGGGAGGCAGAAGAGGTTCGGGGTCTGCAATAAGACAGTACAGCCGGCTCTCCTGCTCAGCAGG
Organism: Aquarana catesbeiana; assembly: GCF_042186555.1. NCBI lineage: Eukaryota > Metazoa > Chordata > Amphibia > Anura > Ranidae > Aquarana > Aquarana catesbeiana. The sequence continues at coordinate 234,172,639 of NC_133333.1, read as the reverse complement.
TGCCTGGGCCCCCCTTTTGAACTGATTGTGCCTGGTCCCCCCTTTTGAACTGATTGTGCCTGGTCCCCCCTTTTGAACTGATTGTGCCTGGTCCCCCCTTTTGAACTGATTGTGCCTGGTCTCCCCTTTTGAACTGATTGTGGCTGGTCCCTTCTTTTGAACTGATTGTGCCTGGGCCCAGTACAGGAGGGCTGGCTGTACTGCCTTATCAGCGGCCGTGGGGAATGCAGTTAGAATGCTGATATTCTTGGTTTTTTGGAGCATTTGTTTGCACCTTCAGTGGTAATTAGTTGATAGGGGTGTTTTTAAGGTTCCAATTTTTGCAAAGAATAAAGTGGACATGTACATTTGAAACATTTTTTCAAACTTCTTCAGTGCTCTATAAACAGATATTTTATTTACGTCACTGTGCTGCATTCAATATTTTATACTGCATTGCTTATTTATCCTGCAATAATTTTCTCAACAAGACATTTAGTGAACTTCTACTGTTACGTCTTGTACCAGCATGAAAGACCAAGGTCATTTCAGAAGCTCAGCCCAACCAACACAAAGTTCAAGAGGACACATCTTACGCTCCTTGCTTTTCAATTCTGTATCGGAGAGAGAAATCTTGTTTTTCCAGCTTTGAGTGTCTTTCGAATTGAATTTTTAATGCAGGATTGATAAAACATTCATGGGCACTTTGCCGCTTTAGAAATGACAAAGTAGAAAGTGGGAAGAAACGTTCATTTAGATTTTGATAGTCCTGCTCGGAATTCGATCACATCTGTGTCTTTCATTAACATTAAACAAAAAAAACCCCAGAGTTTCCTGTAAAATATCCGCCTAATGTGCTCCTCACATCAAATTGCCATTTCAGGATAAACAGCTTTTGCTAAAAGTTGCAAGTGGTTTATAATTAAAAGAAGATGATGTACTCAATTACCTCAAAGATTTGTTTAGATTTTTACTTCTGCTATGGTTTGCTGATATTAAAGCTAAACTTCGGCTGGAGAAAAAGATCTTAGCTGAAGGCACGTTTTCCAGATGGATTATGATTATTGTCTTGTTATGGAGCACCAAGCATCTCTAGATATATGTTGACCATTATGCCTGATGTAGGGCTAAAGATGAACCTTTCCTCCAGGTTTTTTTCTGGGTCTCATGAGAGGACAACCCCCATTCCCCCCCCCCCCCGCGGTAGGTTCCTTCTGGGCTACGCTAGGCACTTGGGATGAGAACACGCTGAGTCTTGTCCACATCCACCTATCCGGTGTATCACCACTACCTCACTCCCAGTGACAGTATGGGGTCCTGCCGTGCACCGAGCGTGAAATCTATGCCTGCAGTAAACTTCTGTACCTGTGTACAGGCTGGGGATCTCAGTGGCTGGAGTCCGCTCCCTCCTCTAAGAGGCTATCCCACCTGCTCCAGGCACACGCTTAACAACAGGCTGCTTGGTAGACTTCCGTTACCATGGGTAACCACTTATATCTGCACATTGCACAGACTTTGGTACTGACACCTTTATACCCCAGGGTGTCTAGTGACCGACACGACAAGCCATGTGGGTCGGTTACTTGCATTACACCCATTGAGTAACTTCAGACCAAGCGGGAACAAAGTTTCAAAGCAAAATGAACATCTCAAATTCCAACATGCAAGAACAACACTTTTCCTACATCCTTACTCCTAACTCAGGCTGTGTGCTGCCCCGGCATACCTGCAAAGGTAGAGTCCATGTACAAAGAATAGGATCCATTAGTGGCATTTCCCAGTGCTGGAATCTTCGGGGACAAACGCCAGGTCCTGATGACTTTCTACATCATGGCAGTGGCAAGCAACATTCCTTTGCTCCTCCGATCTGAAGCTCTCCAATCTTCCCTCTTATGAGGTTTTCTTATAGGCTCTGGACCTCTCTGTTCAGGGGCAGGGGGAGGGGGGCTCTCTGCTCTGGACCATGTTCCCTCGTTTATATAATAAGGTTAGTGGGTCGAACCCAAAGATAACCCTCCAAGACTGAAAAACTGAGATAGGCATTAACTTTTACCTCCCGTCCGGGGCAGCATCTAACTATCGTAAATTTCACCCGCTTACATGCCCATTAACCATCCTCTGCTGTGCTAATTCTGGCCCCTTGTGACCAGCATCTCCACTCTACACAAGTCAAACTTGCAGCTTGGTCCAGGTATCACCCCCTTGAGTAAAGACTACAAAGGAGAAGATTCAGAAGTTCTTTATTTGCTGTCACCCGGTCTTGTTTCTTTGAAATGACAGATGGCAGTCACATAATATTGTATATTAGGAGTTGTGCACTAAACACATGCCAATAGTAGCCCAGTCAGTTCCATGAGCCATAAAGTCCAAATGAGACATCCAATAGGTAAAGTGAAAGGATCATGCAGCTCTGCTGTTATATCAGCTGTTATACATCTCTAGTGAAAGTAGAGAAGAACATGGAAGGCGCAGGTGTGTTAAAATAGAAGATTTTAAAGACAAATTCCAGGTCTGGGTATTTTATACAAAATTTGATTAGTCCAGCTTGGACCAATTCAACAAAGTATATACCATTCCTGGCCGATGCCCCTGCAAGCTGGAAACCACTGAAATAGACACCACTACTCCAGTGGTCTCCACTTGCTTCTGAGTCCCGTCTTGAGCACTTCCTGAATTCAGAATGCAGCAGACCCTGCAAATAGAGCTTTCAGAGGAACAATGGGAACGTATCTTTACTATAGCACATAAAGGTTCAATCAATGTCACAATTCAAGAGAATAATTACAAAACCATCTCTCGTTGGTACTGAACACCGGTCCTGCTCCACAAATACAACTCTGACATTTCTGACAGATGCTAGAGATGCTTCAGGGAACAGGGTACTCTCCTACACATATGTTGGGCATGCCCACTAATACAACCATTCTGGGCCCAGGTTCATGAAATGACGACACAAATCTCCACATACCCTCTAGAGCACACTCCAGCCCAATTTATATTTCTTCATTCCTCCACATTCATGCAAACATATTGTAAGTCTTTGGTTATTCATATGATCAATGCAGTCAAAATCGTCATTCCGACACACCAGGGTTCACCCCGTAAACCGTCTATTGCCGAATGGCTTAAATGCATCGGAAAAATTACAGAAATGGAGGAGCTGATTTATATAGCCCGAGACATACCTAAATTCTCACGCATGTGGGCTTGTTGGACCTATTTTACAACCACAGACAGATACAAGAACTTAATGAAAATATATACCATTCCTGGCATCGGCCAGGAATGGTATATACATTGTTGAATTGGTCCAAGCTGGACTAATCAAATACTAACCCCCCCAAACTGAATGGTTTATTCATGCGTATGATCCCCTAATCAATACTTGGAGTTTGGGTTGTGATGATGGACCTCCCTCCCCTAACCAAGGAACGAGTCTGGGAGGTCCTTCGCCATGGCGAAGCACCATTCGATGATATATGCTGTGACCATAGATCACAAATGCCTTAATATGCGTCTTTACCACGGTCTAAGTAAGATGACTATACCTCGGAGACTGAGGAGGTAACACCTTCCCTACCAACCCCCCCCCACCAACCTTCTCTTTCCATCTTCCCCCCTCCCTTAAAACCCTTCCGTTTTATACAACCCCTGGCTTTCCTTATTCCCTTACACCATCTTTTCTCTTTTTATCTTATCATCTTACATCAATAAGTAGCCCCGAGTGAGCAACCTGTAGAATAGACAAACATTCCCTCTGGAACTCAGCCCACATAAAACAACTCAACAGTAAACCGTATAAACTACCCCACTATAAGATAGCTTATCACAAGTAATAGGCTTCATCTTCTCACACCCTCTAAAGGCCCATACACACGATATGAAAATCAGATGGAAATATTTCGTAAGACGAGCTGATTTTCGGATCGTTAGTACGGTGCTTTCGACATCCAATTTCACTTTTTCGTCAGACAAAAGCTGGATGTGCAGGCTATTACATTTTTGTCGGATGTGAACTCAACGTCTGATTTTCGGATAGTAAGTACAGAAACCGTCACACAAAAGTCCAAAGTACAAACACACATGCTTGGAATCAAGGAACAACCGGGAAGAGTTGGGTCTTGTAAACTACCATTCGTAATCTAGAATTACCATTCGTGGCACGGCAATTGATGAAATGTCAAAATGCACATTCTCATTTTCTTTAACCACTTGCCTACAGGGCACTTTCACCCCCTTCCTGCCCAGGCCATTTTTCAGCTTTCAGCGCTGTCACACTTTGAATGACACTTGCGCAGTCATGATACACTGTACTCAGATAACATTTTTATCATTTTCTTCACACAAATAGAGATTTCTTTTGGTGGTATTTAATCACTGCTGGGTTTTCTATTTTTTACTAAAAAAAAAAAAAAAAAAAAAGACCAAAAATTTTGAAAAAAAATTTTTTTTTTAACTTAGTTTCAGTACATTTTGTAAATAAGTAATTTTTCTCCTTCACTGATGTGCACTGATGAGGTGGCACTTATGGGCACTGATGAGGCGGCACTTATGGGTACTGATTAGGTGGCACTCATGAGGAGGCACTAATATGCCGCACTTATGGGCACTGATAGGTGGCACTGATTGGCACTGATAGGCGGCACTGGTGAGCACTGATAGGTGGCATGGATAGGTGGCACTGATGGGCACTGATGGGTGGCACTGATGGGGGACACTGATGGGCATTGATGGGCAGCATTGATAGGCGGCACTGATAGCCAGCACTGACTGGCATCACTAATGGGCACTGATTGGTGGCACTTGTGGGTGCTGGTGGGCACTAATTGCTGGCACTGGTGGGCAATGGTGGGCACTAATGGCTGGCGCTGATTGGTGACATGGTGGTGCTATATTGTAATCAGGGCACTGATGATCAGTGCCCTGATTACATGTTTTATTGTTCCCTGTGAGGAGATGCCGCTGATTAGCTCTACTTGCCACACACTCTGTCAGTGTGAGGTGAGGAGTGCCGATTACCGGCATCTCCGTGTTTACATGTGACCGGCTGTGATTGGACACAGCCGATCACATGGTTAAAGAGCCGCAGACACGGCTCTTTACAGAGATCGGGGTTGCTAGGACACGGCGCGGCCGCACTGTGCGCCCCCATGGGCGCGTGAGAGCATCCGTTCTGGGACATCATTATATGATGTCGTCCCAGAACAAGAGCCGCACCTTCGTCATTAGACGGTGGACGGGCGGCAAGTGGTTAATGGGATAATAATGAAGCTGCTTTGCTGGTGATACTGATGTAGTTATACCAAACGTATTTTAAAAGGCATTTGTTTTGTAGTGATATAAATAATATTAATATTATGGTTGTTGTTTGATTTTTTTGGGGAAGTTACCACAACACCATTATCCCGGAGTTTTTAAGATCAAAGATACAACTATGTTGGTGTCCCTTGTTAATTTTCCATTGTGTTGTTTTTTATGGAACTGCCTATTTTCAACTGTCATGTGAAGAAAAACACATAGCCAAGTATTATTCTACACAATTTTTTTATTCTGCAGAAAAAAAAAACAACAGAAATTAAATTAGAGATGCTATCTGCCATCCAAATAAAAATAACGTAACAAAAAAGCGCATTCCATGCAGAAAAAAACTAAGAAAATATAAGAAAACAAAACACTACCAAAAGAATACACAAATCTGAAAATCGAGAATCAACACTCACCAAACTTCTACTAATACGAAATTAGAAGAAGGGTCCTAAAGGGTGGCGCTCGAGAAATGAACTTCCTCTTCATACTCTCGTAATACCTCACTACGATCGTGTTTGTTGAATGACAATTTGCGGATAGTTAGTATGCACACACGCGCACGTGCTTCTGACAAAAATCAGACGCTCGGTCGTACAATGATCGAACCGTGCGTACGAGGCTTTAGACTGTTTGTTGTGTAAGATGTTATATATTGCCTGACTTGTATCTATTATATGTACAATATGCTCCTCGTTCTCTGACGAGGTATTTTACAAAAGTTACTGAAATGTACTGTTCTTTTATTTTCAATAAAATATATTTTGATTACAAAAAATTAAAAAAAGAATGCAGCAGACCAGCTGCTCAGCACGGGACCTGGAAGCAGGTGGAGATCACTGGAGTAGTGGTGTCTACTTCAGCTACCATGCCTGGAATAAAACAATTCTCACTTACAGTCCAATATGTATCAATGAGTAGGCACGTGATTTTCCCAGTGTGATATAGCCCCGCCCCCCCAGGATTTCCCTGCAGCTGTCAAACTGTCATCAGTGATGTTGGCACCGGCACACTGGACCCACTGGCAGGCTGACATGTGTGGCATCACGGCAGCTAGAGTCATAGTTACATAGTTAGTCAGGTTGAAAAAAGACACAAGTCCATCTAGTTCAACCATAAAAATAAATAAAAAATAAATAAATAAAATATATTAAAAATAAATAAATAAATACATAAATACTGACATATAATCACACACATAGGTTGGACTTGATGGACTTGTGTCTTTTTTCAACCTCACCTACTATGTAACTATGTAACTATGTAATAAATAAATAAAATAAAAACATATCATACAATCCCATATACCCACAGTTGATCCAGAGGAAGGCGAACCCCCCCCAGCAATTCATGATCCAATTTTCTCCAGCAGGGGAAAAAAAAACCTTCCTGATCCCCCAAGAGGCAATCAGATTTTCCCTGGATCGACTTTACCTATAAATGTTATTATCCAGTTATATTCTGTACATTTAGGAAAGTATCCAGGCCTTTCTTAAAGCAATCTACTGAGCTGTCCAGAACCACCTCTGGAGGGAGTCTATTCCACATTTTCACAGCTCTTACTGTGAAGAAACCTTTCCGCATTTGGAGATGAAATCTCTTTTCCTCTAGACGTAAACCATGCCCCCTTGTCCTCTGTGATGACCGTAAAGTGAATAACTCAACACCAAGTCTTTCCAGATGAGACTACTTCTTAACTACTTGACGCTGTAAGGCAATGCGCTTTGGGGTTCTGCCCCTTACTAAAGCTTATTTGCAAAAGCTGGCTGAATGGATTAAAAACCAAATGTGGAAGCCCTTGTTCAAGTGAACTGTCTGAGGCTTAACTGCAGTAAAACTGAGGCTCAACTGCCTAATTTTACCATCCTCTAACCGTCCTTGTGAACATTGCATTGCTTTTGCATGCGTTCAAGTGTGTTTTTTTAGGTGCATTTTTCTTTTTTCTTTTTTTTTTTTGAGGTTTTATTTGCAACCTTTTTTTTTTAGACCTGTGTTGCATTGCATTTACACATGTTTGTGCACATTGCGATGTGAAAAATTGCAGCCTGCTCTACTTTTTTCAAACTCATGTAACCAAATTGCAATAATGCACCCATTGAGAAACGTTCATTTTTATTGTCATTGCATTTGGAATGTGTTTGTGAACGCATCCAAACATATCTGGTTTTAATAGGCCCTTAAAGGAGAAGTACAGCCAAAGCTCGTTTGGCTGGGCTTCTCCTGTGGATCACAGAATTGCAGTTCATTCTGCACTTCTGTGACCCATTTTCAGCAGACAACCGGCTGAAGCTCGCTGTCGGCTGATGTCGCAGAGCTGGTCCAAGCTCGGGGAAGACCACGACAATGAAGTCGGGATCCACCCACATGCTTGGACCGCCACCCGGCTCAGCCTCTCAACGAGCCGCAGAGAGCCTGAGCCGGCTGCTCCCACCCCCTCCACAGCCCAGCGCTCCAGTGAGCAGGGGGGGGGGGGGGCAGAGAGCTGGTGACTGAGAGACATGTGCACTGCTGAAAAATTCATTCGTTTCTGTTTTCATTTCATTTGTTCTTTTTTTGTTTTTTTCGGGTCATTCATTATGATCGCAATTCGTAAATTCTAAATAAATTTGTAAATGAGTAAATTCATAAATTTGAAAATTCGTACATTCGTGAATTCGTAAGTTCAGAAATCTGAAAATCCCAAAATACGAAAATAAGAAAGAAAATCCGAAAATTCGAAATAATAACTAACTAACTAACTAATAATAACTAACTATTAAATTATAGATATTGAAATTTCCTTTCAAATTTGGCTGTTAGTGAACGTAACAAATACGAATTTATCCGAAGTTACGAATTATCCGAAATAACGAATGCCACATCTAAACAAATGGAATGGATCAAATTAATAATAAATAATAATAATAAAACGTTTTTATTATTATTATTGTTGTTGTTATTTATTATTATTTATTTTTTTCAAAATATTTTGTATTGATTTTCAAAAATAAAGAATTTTACCATACAAATATTGGAGTTCTACAGACTCCTTAAAGTGGGCTTCCACCCAAAAAAAAAAAAACATACATGAAAAATCCTAAAAAAAATACAAAAAAAATTTGGATATATATATATATATTTTTTTTTTTACTTACCTCTAAATGCCTGTTGCTAGGGGGTCCCTCGTAGTCTGCCTCTTCCAGTGCCTGGGCTGGTGACATCACTTCCCCCTCGGCACAGGAAGAGCTCAGCTCTGCTCCCTCCCTCCTGTCAATCATCTGGGACCCATTACAGGTCCCAGTTGACTGAGCGGCCAATCACGGCGCGCGGCGCCACTCGCGCATGCGCAGTGGGTGCCAGGCTGTGAAGCCACAGCCCGGCGCCCACAGTTGCAATGCTGGCGCTGCTGAACGGAGGGGAGGAACGAGCGGGGCTTCGATCCCCCGCATCGCTGGACCCTGGGACAGGTAAGTGTCCAATTAAAAGTCAGCAGCTGCAGTATTTGTAGCTGCTGACTTTTAATTTTTTTTTTTTGACTGGAACTCCTCTTTAACAATGAAGTTAAACTTATTATTATTGTTATTCCAACTGTAAATTTTCTTAATAAACATTTGCTGGTGCTTAAAGCTGACGGTATCGTCCATTACATTTTTATACCATGTTTCTGCATTTGAAATGAGACCTATTTTCTTTCACTTATATATCAACTTCCGTAACGTGTGGATACTGTTTGAGGTTAACAATATAATTCAACTAATCATCTAAGTTATTTATTATTATTAATTTATTACGTTCCATTCGTTTAGATGCGGCATTCGTTATTTCGGATAATTCTTAACTTCGGATAAATTCGTATTCGTTATGTTCGCTAACAGCCAAATTTGAAAGGAAATTCCAATACCTATAATTTAATAGCTAGTTATTATTTCAGATTTTCGAGTTATCGGGTTTTAGGATTTTCAAATTTCGAATGTACGGGTTTTCAAATATACGAATTTACGAATTTCCGTTTTTTCGAAAATTCAGAATTTACGAATTTTCAAATGTATGAATTTTCGGATTTACAAATTTCTGAAATTTACAAATTTTCGAATTCACGGATTTTCAAATTTACGAATTTTCAAATCTTCGAGTTTACGAATATTCAGAAAGATTGGTTCATTTTTCCGTTAATTTGGATGTTTCTGAATTTAAGAATTTGTCAAAATTCTTTAAATAAACGAATTCAGAACTTAACTAATTGCACATGTCTAGTGATTGATAGTCACCACTCAGGGAGCCCTGAAAACTGAATGATCGGCAGTGTTTGATCGCTCGGTTCTCAGTGTTAGAGGCGTGGGGGGACAGATGCAGCATCAGACCAATACTGCATACACCTAGGTGATTATGATTCTTAAAGAAAAAAAAAAAAAAAGAGAACATACATTTGTTTTTTTTTTCTGCTTGTTCACAGAACAGACGGAAAGACACGGATGTACTAGAGCCTTATATTATAAAAGTCTCCCCCGATGTCGGGGTGCGCAGTGTAAGAGCAATTCTAGGGGACCGGTGCGACAAGCAATTAGGCCGGGTATTTCAAATCCAATATTTATCTGCAACAATCAATGGATTAATTATGTGATCACAATGTAAAATGTTATGTTTTTTCTTTAGGAAACTTTACTTCACCTTGGTGCACAAGAACCCCGTACATGGGAAGATCTGCACCTCTCCTGCCGGGTGCCAGGGGTCCGGGTCCGACGTGTCCAACAGAGGGGCCTTCTATGTACCTACAGAGAAAGGTGAGCAAATGGCCCTTGTCAAGGCAATATGGAACTGGAGAGAAATAAGAACTGTCTGTATTGTCATCTGTATCATTTTTCAAAAAAAAGCTTCACCTTTTATCCTCAAAGTGATTGTTACCCCAACATTTCATATTCCTGATACAGTATGTGCCTGCTGTATCATGTACTTGTATGAGAAAGTATCCTGTTCTCTTTGTATTGCTTCCTTTATGTAAAATCTCTGGTGATCCTGCCAGTCCCTCTGCTTTCCTATTAAAAACTGACCACGCTAAGCAGGAGAGCACACCGTGGTCAGTTCTCTAGCTGGTCTGGAAACTCAGTGTACTCTCCTCCAATGAACATGTCTTGACACCCCCCCCCCCCGCTGTACAGCCATTCACTGGGAAGCTCCAGTGTGCTGCTGCTTCTCCTCCCCCCCAGCTGTTATGCAGCTGAGAACAGAGGGGATGTTATCACTTATAAGAAAAAGGGAAAAAAGGTATTGAAAATGTTTTTTTTAATATCTATACAAAGATGTTTTGCCTTCCTTTACTATTTTAAACTGAACGGGTCGTTTTACAAGGTGATCGTTTACAATCACTTTAACCACTTCAATACCGGGCACTTTTACCCCCTTCCTTCCCAGGCCAATTTTCAGCTTTCAGTACCCAACACTGTACCCAAGTGAAATTTTTATTATTTTTTTTTCACACAAATAGAGCTTTCTTTTAGTGGTATTTAATAACCGCTGAGTTTTTTTATTTTTTGCTAAAAAAACAAAACCAAGACCGAAAAATGTGAAAAAATAAATTTCCCTAGTTTCTGTCAGAAACTTTTATAAATAAGTCATTTTTTTCCTTCACTGATGGGCAATGATAAGGCAGAACTTATGGGCACTGATGAGATGGCACCGATGAGGGGGCAGTAATATGCAGCACTGATGGGCACTGATAGGCGGCACTGATAAGTGTCACTTATGGGCAATGATATGCAGCACAGACAGGCAGCACTGATGAGCAAAAAGTGGCATTGCTGATGGACACAGATTAATATATAAATAAAACTTAATTGCGCTAGCAGTGATGATATAATTGGAAGGTGTTTAGGAGACACAATATATATGTGTAAATCCCAACCAGAAATAACAATAAGTGCATAAATCTTACAACAGAAAATAATGTATGCTAAAAATCAATAATCATGCACCAACACCACTTATAATCAGTCCATAATTAAATAATTCAAGTAAAAAAGAAAAAGTCTGTTTAGTTTGTCTCATCACCAAGCCATGAGGACTGATAGGCCGAAGTAATTTTTATCGGATGTGCATTGATTGCAGAAAGAGAGTAATAGATGTGCGCTTACCCCTATTGTTGGACCTCCTCTATGGCAAGGTCTTATGGGCTTGCAGATTTCACCCTCTGCAGGGACAAAGTGTTGGTATCCGGGTCTTGACAGCATGCACCGCAGACTTCAGGATGGTCAGGATAGTCCAACTGTTCCAGTATCAGAGGGGGGACTCAAGAATGGAAGAGCCCATAATCAGAAAAAAACATAAGGAGAAGAAACTCCAATGGTGTGATATCGTTGGGGTTTTATTGGTTATAAACAAACCACAAGTGAACATTTAAAAATTCTCATAGAAAAAAATATTTACATAAAAAGCCGGCACAGATTGGCATCACCAATGGGCATCACCAATGGGCACTGACTGGCATCACCGATGGGCACTGTTGGGGCTGCACAGATAATCAGGGCACTGACGATCAGTGCCCTGATTACCTGTACAGTCTCCTCTGTGAGGATATGCCGCTGATGAGGGGGCAGTAATATGCAGCACTGATGGGCACTGATAGGCGCCATTGGTAGGTGGCACTGATCGGTGGCACTGATAAGAGGCATTTATGGACAATGATATGCAGCATGGATAGGCAGCACTGATGAGCAAAATGTGGCATCGCTGATGGACACAGATTGGCATCGCTGATGGACACAGATTGGCATCACCAATGGGCATCACCAATGGGCACTGACTGGCATCACCGATGGGCACTGTTGGGGCTGCACAGTCTCCTCTGTGAGGTGATGCCGCTAATGAGGGGGCAGTAATATGCAGCAATGATGGGCACTAATAGGTGGCACTGATCGGTGGCACTGATAAGTGGCACATATGGGCAATGATATGCAGCACGGGGATAGGAGGCACTGATGAGCAAAAAATGGCATCGCTGATGGGCACAGATTGGCATCACTGATGGGCACAGATTGGCATCACTGATGGGCACTGTGAGGAGATGCCGCATAATCGGCTCTCCTCTCCTCACACTCTGTCAGTGTTAGACGAGGAGAGCCAATAAACAGCACTTTCGTGTTTACTTGTGGCTGGCTGTGATGGGTAAAGAGTCGCGTCATTACTCTTTATCAATCGGGGTTGTGTAAGCGTGGTGAGACTGGGGCGACATCATATGACGTTGTCCCAGAACGAGAGGGGATCCCGCCCGCCGTAATTTGTCTATGCAGCGGGCAGGAGGAGGTTAAAATACCTTCCTTGAGCTCCAGTCTGCTAACTTTGTTTAGGCTGAGATGATAAAAAGAAAGAAGGAGGGCGCACCGACCTCATGCATTACCGATGGTAGAATTTGATTAAAAGCATAAAAGGCAAAGTTTATACTCACAAACGAGCATATACATGAGGCTTGTCAATTGGTGAGACTACGTTCTAGACACCACGCATTTAGAGACTAAATACCCAAGTGCAGGAGATTTTTACTGATTTTTTGTTAGGCTGAGATGATGTCATCAGTTTGCTGCATTCAGGAGGAAGCATTTCCTTAGTCTCCTCTCCCCCAGTGATCAGATGGCAACATTGTTACGTTACTCGTAGAAGGGGCTGATCTGTGTTAGGTAACGCCCGCATGTGATGGCTCGATCTCATTGCTGCAGCTTCTAATGCACATTGCGAGCAGCTCACAGTGTGCAGTGAAATCAGAGTAAGCAAAGGAGAGCAAAGGGACGGCTGGGGTTCAGCTTTTCAGTCATCCATATTGCAGCCCCTCGATCTTTGGGCGGCTCTGCCGTTTACTGAACTCAAGCAACACGTGCACCGCCGGCGGAATATTAAACAGCACAACATAAGGGGCTCCCAGACACAGATGTGTTTTTTTTATTACGGAGCTAAAGCAGATTCATAGAGCAGATAATGAAGAAAGCGAAAACTCCAGCCCCACCGTATTAAATGACAATGAAGCCAACAGTTGCGGCTCATCGTTTGGCTTCCGCATCTGCCAAAGAAAATATTCTTAGAATGGAAACGATCGCCCCGGAATTAGCTTTTTCTGAAATAAAACTCCCAGCAAGACGCTTCCTTTATGTACGCCACGATGACGGAAGGCAGTGATCTCCCGTATTGTAAAAGCGGCTCCGACTAGCAGAACGCGGCTGTCAGCAGGACCTGGCACAGGGCAGGCGGCTACAGTATCTGTTCAAGAGCTTTGATTGCTTCCCTCCAAGGAAATGCAGAATCCAAGAAAAAGGAACTCTTATTAAGGCCTCGTGTATAGTGGGGAAAATAATTATTTGATCCCCTGCAGCAGGGGTGGCCTGTCCATTGAGGGCGCACGGCGCCGCCTCCCCCCGTCCATCGCCGCCTGCCCTATCCATGTGTCTGGCCTCTTTCAGGACACCACAGCATGGATTCCAATGCAGGAGGGCTGATTTTTTGAAGCACCAATTAGAGCCAGAGGCTCTAATAGGCTTCAATATAGGCTTGAATGGAGGAGAAGATTCGGATGCCGCACACCGGTGTGCGGCATCCGAATCTTCTCCTCCATTCAAGCCTGCTTTGCCTAGCATTCAGCCAGCACCTGGAGCTCTTCTGCTCTGAAACTTCTACTTACACCTGGGTCAGTGTCAGCCTGAGCGGTGGAAATATTTTCTTTGCTAGGCTTCAATATAGGGTGGGCTCGGGTCGCAGAGAGTGTGCTCCGAGCCCACCCAGGTGTGTTACAACAGTGAACCAATATTCGCTGTTGTAACGCCGACCCTCCTCCCGGTCAATCAGGAAGCTGGTTTTGACACTGGTCATCTGATTGATTGAAAGGACAAGCAATCCTACTGGACGCCTAGGAGGAGGAGGGAGGAGCCACAAGGCGGAAACTGCCGTGATGCAGAGAGGACACCGCCACTGCCCACAACCCGCTGCCCATAGGAGCCCACAACCCGCCACCCGTAAGAGCCCACAACCTGCCCATAGGAGCCTGCAACCTGGCCGCTGCCCGCTGCCTGTAGGAGCCTGCTCGTCTGCAACCTGGGGTAAGTGCCGGGGTATGGGGGAGTAGCCGCCGACCGACCAACCAACTGGGGGGGAGGGGATTGGTTGTTTGCCGCCCCCCCAAAACACCAGCTGCCACTGCCCTGCAGGTTTTGTAAGTTTGCCCACTTACAAAGAAATGAAGGGTCTATAATTTTTATCATTGGTATATTTTAAATGATAAAGACAGAATAGCAACCAAAAATCCAGAAAAAAACCCATGATACAAATGTTATAAATGGAGTTGCAGTTCAGTAAGTAAAATAAGTATTTGATCTCCTACCAACCAACAATAATTCTGGCTCCCACAGACTGGCTACAGTATGTGCTCATGTGGTACACAGATTAGGCCTGTCAATATAAGAACATTTTTTACCTTAACGCAAGGAACGCAAGGACCACTGGGATGTGGGAGGAGACGCGGGGTAAGTATGGATGGGGTAAGTGCAGCGGCTGGCGGGGGGGGGGGCCTGGTGGGTGATGGGCAAGTGATGCGGTAAACGAGCAATGGGGGGGGGCATCGATCGAGCAAACGAGCATGAGCCAGGGGAGGGGGAAGGTTGGCTGGCTGGCTGGGAGGGGGGTGGCTGGCTGGCTGGGGAGGCACTGGGCAACCCCCCTTCAAGAACATTGGGCCCCAGCCGCCACTGGCTTTAGAACCACTTTAAGAATTAGGCTGCATTCACGACTAACGCACAGGAATGCATGTGCATCTCGCTTGTGATGCCATTAAATGTTATTGGCATCTAAAACGCAGTTAGAAGATTACAAATGTGCCAAAACACGCGAAACGCTAAAATATTTTGGTGCGTTTGTCGCGCATAGTGAAGTCTATTCAAGTGAATAGGCTGTCCTATGCACAACACACCGAAACGCACAATAAACACGCAAAAACCGTGCGCACGTTCCCGCTACACAAAGTGTGAATGTGGCATTAGGCTTGGTTCAATGTGTGTGCACATGTGGTTCTGTTTGTTTCCAAGCCCTGTGTGTAAGGCAGCCCATTCATTTTAGTGGCCTGCCCTACACGTGAGAAACATTTAAAAGAAGTCCCTGACCCTTTTGAGAAATTGCGCCACACCAAAACATATTTTGCTGTGGCACTAACAATGACACCAATGCACGTCTAAAAAAGGACAGCACGATTTTGCACATGTTGCCGCAATGCTCAAATGTGACCTCTGCTCCGGCAATGCAACATCAGCTCTCATCGGTGCCGACATCTCTGTCTGGTCTTCTTCCAGGTTTGGCAATCTTGACCATCTTGATTGGCTAACCTGGGACTTCCATGCATGTGCACTGGAGTTAATTCATCATGGCACCCAGCAGATGCCAGGGCTGTACACTATGCTGCACTTGCCCAGCTCAGTATACACTTTAAAAAATATAGTGAACTGGAAGGTAAGGAGCCATTATTGCACAAATGAGATAGCTTGCACTTTCTGTAATTAAATCCCCTCCTGCTCCCAATTATTTACCATTTTGACAAAGTTACCAAAAACAAATGCAATTGTAATATAAAGCACTTTGTCAGCCCTTAGATGTGATGGATGCATTAGGCTTTATTTCCATTATTATCACCTGGGGATCCTGCCAGTAACTCACTTCCTTCCTGGGGATCCAGCCAGTAACTCACTTCAAATCTTAGGGTGACAACTGGCTACAAGGGTGAGTTCAGAGGGTGGCATAGCTCCCAACTGTCCCTGATTTTGAGGGACTGTCCCTGATTTGGAGCAATGTCCCTCTGACCCTATTTGCTCCTCGTTTGTCCCTCATTTTGGTCTGATCCATATAGTTGTATATAAAATGCACCTTTTATCTTCCAAAAATTGTTTCCCAGTGTTAAACCTTTCATCCAATTTCTAAATTGTTGCATTTGTAAATTTTAAAAGCCAATATAAAAGGAATAGTAGTGGTAAAAAAGTCCTTGTGGATTTAATTAACTTTTTTTTTGGTTAATTCTCCTTTAAGGGGGTGTGGCAGGGGGTGTGTCCTTTGTCTACATACATTTGCTAGTAGGTGTCACTCATTCCCATCTCAAAATGTTGGGAAGTATGGGGTGGTGATAAATGGGGAGTACTAGGAATGGTCAGGGGTGGGTAGTGGGGTTCCCCAGGGTTCTGTGCTGGGACCAATCCTGTTTAATTTGTTCATAAACGATCTGGAGGATGGGATAAACAGTTCAATCTCTGTATTTGCAGACGATACTAAGCTAAGCAGGGCAATAACTTCTCTGCAGGATGTGGAAACCTTGCAAAAAGATCTGAACAAATTAATGGGGTGGGCGACTACATGGCAAATGAGGTTCAATGTAGAAAAATGTAAAATAATGCATTTGGGTGGCAAAAATATGAATGCAATCTATACAGTGGGGGGAGAACCTCTGGGGGAATCTAGGATGGAAAAGGACCTGGGGGTCCTAGTAGATGATAGGCTCAGCAATGGCAGACAATGCCAAGCTGCTGCTAACAAAGCAAACAGAATATTGGCATTAAAAGGGGATCAACTCCAGAGATAAAACGATAATTCTCCCACTCTATAAGACTCTGGTCCGGCCGCACCTGGAGTATGCTGTCCAGTTCTGGGCACCAGTCCTCAGGAAGGATGTACTGGAAATGGAGCGAGTACAAAGAAGGGCAACAAAGCTAATAAAAGATCTGGAGGATATTAGTTATGAGGAAAAGTTGCGAGCACTGAACTTATTCTCTCTGGAGAAGAGACGCTTGAGAGGGGATATGATTTCAATTTACAAATACCGTACTGGTGACCCCACAATAGGGATAAAACTTTTTCGCAAAAAGGGAGTTTAACAAGACTCGTGGCCACTCATTAAAATTAGAAGAAAGGAGGTTTTAACCTTAAACTACGTAGAGGGTTGTAAGAGTGGCAAGGATGTGGAATTCCCTTCCACAGGCGGTGGTCTCAGCGGGGAGCATTGATAGTTTCAAAAAACTATTAGATAAGCACCTGAATGACCACAACATACAGGGATATACAATATAATACTGACACATAGGTTGGACTTGATGGACTTGTGTCTTTTTTCAATTTCACCTAATATGTAACTATGTAACTATATAGGGCAGGTTAGGGTGATATAGGGCAGTTTGGGGTTGTATAGGGCAGTTTGGGGAAGTATAGGGCAGGTTGGGTGGTATAGGGCAGTTTGGTGTGGTATAGGGCAGGTTGGGGTAGTATAGGGCAGATTGGGGTGGTATAGGGCAGGTTAGTGAGGTATAGGGCAGTTTGGGGTGGTATGGGGCAGGTTGGGGTGGTATAGATCAGGTTGGGGTAGTATAGGGCAAGTTGGGGTAGTATAGGGCAGATTGGGGTGGTATAGGACAGGTTGGGGTTGTATAGGGCAGGTTAGTGATGTATAGGGCAGTTTGGGAAGGTATAGGAGAGGTTGGGGAGGTATAGGGCAGTTTGGGGAGGTATAGGGCAGTCTGGGTGGTATAGGGCAGATTGGGGTGGTATAGGATAGGTTGGGGTTGTATAGGGCAGGTTAGTGAGGTATAGGGCAGTTTGGGGAGGTATAGGGCAGTTTGGGGTGGTATAGGGCAGGTTAGGGTGGTATAGGGCAGTTTGGGTGGTATAGGGCAGTTTGGGGAGGTATAGGGCAGTTTGGGTGGTATAGGGCAGTTTGGGGAGGTATAGGGCAGTTTGGGTGGTATAGGGCAGTTTGGGGTAGTATAGGGCAGTTTAGGTGGTATAGGGCAGTTTGGGGTAGTATAGGGCAGGTTAGGACGGTATAGGGCAGGTTGGTGAGGTATAGGGCAGTTTGGGTGGTATTGGGCAGTTTGGGGAGGTATAGGGCAGTTTGGGTGGTATAGGGCAGTTTGGGGTAGTATAGGGCAGTTTAGGTGGTATAGGGCAGTTTGGGGTAGTATAGGGCAGGTTAGGACGGTATAGGGCAGGTTGGTGAGGTATAGGGCAGGTTTGGGTGGTATAGGGCAGTTTGGGGAGGTATAGGGCAGTTTGGTGTGGTATAGGGCAGTTTGGGGAGGTATAGGGCAGTTTGGGGAGGTATAGGGCAGTTTAGGTGGTATAGGGCAGGTTAGGGTGGTATAGTATTTTTCAATCTCACCTACTATGTAATGATGTAACTATGTAACAACGCTCACCTTACTGTATCTAGTTTTCAGTTCAGGTCATTAACAGGTATGTTTCTGTACTTGAAGAAATATATATATATATTATTCATGTGTTTTTTTTTCTTTCAGCCACTTTAAAGAAGTTGTCACCAACCCTGGATTTTAACCCTTGCCTGAACACAGCCTGCGGAAAGCCTGCTGTCCGGCCTCTAGTAGACACCGGTGCTATGGTGTTTGTGGTGTTCGGAATTCGAGGGATAAATCGGACCAGGGAACCAGATAACCATGTACTGGGTGAACTGGTAGGGGAAAAACCGAGTTCTATTGCCAGTATTGGCAATCTTCTTCAAACTGTCATTGTCCAGCTGTTGTTTCCTAATTCAATGATTTGTGTTGGCTGCTGTAAAGCCATACTGCTTTGTATATACACTCACCGGCCACTTTATTAGGTACACCTTGCTAATACCGGGTTGGACCCCCTTTTGCCTGCAGAACTGTCTTCATTCTTTGTGGCATAGATTCAACAAGGTGTTTGAAACATTCCTCAGAGATTTTGGTCCATATTGACATGATAGCATCACACAGTTGCTGCAGATTTGTCGGCTGCACATCCATGATGCCAATTTCCCGTTCCACCACATCCCAAAGGTGCTCTATTGGATTGAGATCTGGTGGCTGTGGAGGCCATTGGAGTACAGGGACCTCATTGTCATGTTCAAGAAATCAGTTTGAGATGATTTGAGCTTTGTGACATGGTGCATTATCTGCTGGAAGGAGCCATCAGAAGATGGGGACACTGTAGTCATAAAGGGATGGACATGGTCAGCAACAATACTCAGGTAAGCCAAAGCATTTTAACAATTCTCAATTGGTACTAAGGGGCCCAAAGTTTGCCAAGAAAATATCCCCCACCAACCTGAACTGTTGATACAAGGCAGGATGGATCCATACTTTCATGCTCATGCCAAATTCTGACCCTACCATCTGAATGTCGCAGCTGAAATTGAGACTCACAAAATCAGGCAACGTTTTTTCCAATCTTCTATTGTCCAATTTTGGTGAGTCTTTGTGAATTGTAGCCTCAGTTTCCTGTTCTCAGCTGACAGGAGTGTCATCCGGTGTGGTCTTCTGCTGCTGTAGCCCACCTCAAGGTTGGATGTGTTGTGCATTCAGAGATGGTATTCTGCATACCTTGGTTGTAACGAGTGGTTATTTGAGTTACTGGTGCCTTTCTATCATCTCAAACCAGTCTGCCCATTCTTCTCTGACCTCTGACATCATCAAGGAATTTTCCTCCACACAACTGCCACTCACTGGATATTTTATTCTTTTTCGGACCATTCTCTGTAAACTCGAGAGATGGTTGTGTGTGAAAATCCCAGTAGATCAGCAGTTTTTGAAATACTCAGACCAGCCCGTCTGGCACCAACAACCATGCCACGTTCAAAGTCACTTAAATCCCCTTTCTTCCCCATTCTAATGCTCAGTTTGAACTTCAGCAAGTTGTCTTCACCACGTCTAGATGCCTAAATGCATTGAGTTGCTGCCATGTGATTGGCTGATTAGCAATTTGTGATACCAAGCGATTGAACAGGTGTACCTAATAAAGTGGCTGCCGAGTGTATGTAGTAGAGTGAAGTAGATTGCCACTCTACTTTAGTAAATGAACTCCAAAGTGGGAGAACAGGAAGACACTTAATAGGATGGCAGCTTCTAGTCTTTGGTAACATTTATTATTGAAGCTGTGTGCATGTCATTGTCTGATGTTTGTTTTTTCGCCCTCTTTGTGTCTTTTCCGGAAAGGGCAGGGTCATCTACGATGAAAAGTTTGACCTCTTTAAAGAAATCGGTAACCTGTGTAGTCTGTGCAAGGTGATCGCCAGCAACAGGGATTTGGTGAAGCCGGGCGGAGCTCAGTGCCTTCCTTCAGGTAATCATTTTTTTATGCATTTGGCCTCAAGACAAAAACATATCTTGTAAATGGGTTGGGACAGTCTGCTATGAGTATGGCTTCAGCCGAAACGCGTTAACATTTTACTACTGTATCTAAGGAATTGTTGCAATGGTTGTTACCAAGTAGCCGACTTCATTGCATTAGAGGATTATTGATACAACTCAAAGGAATCTGGACCAGAACACCGGAATCCAGTCCCCTAGGTAATTTGCAGTAGAGCATATTGTCTTTGTTGTGCTGGGACAGAGGTGCCTTAGGTAATGTCCATATGTGATGCTGAACCTCCATGTTGGTACGAAGTATTTATAAAGACATATGCAATTCTTTTTTTTCAGAATTTGTTTTTTAATGAATTTCGACAAATTCATTAACTTGGGAACATCCGAATTTTTGAATTTCCGAAATTTTCCGAATATTCAGAAATTTGAAAAATTTAAAAATGTGAAAATTCGGAAATTCGAAAATTCAAAAATCCAGAAATGTGGAAATTCAGAAATTTGAAAAAATCCAAAAATAAGAAGGAAAATCCGAAAATTCGAAAGAACAAAATTTCGAAAATAAGCACGAAAATTTGAAAGCCCGAAAATTCGAAAATCTTAAATAATATAGCTGTTAGTGAACGTAACTAATACGAATTTATCCGAAGTTACGAATTATCTGAAATAACGAATGCCGTATCTAAACAAATGGAAAGTAACAAATGAATAATAATAAATAATGATAATAATAATAAAAACGTTTTATTATTATTATTTATTTTTATTTTGTTCCGTTCCATTTGTTTAGATGCAGTATTCGTTATTTCTGATAATTCGTAACTGCAGATAAATTCGTATTCGTTCACTAACAGACAAATTTAAAAGGAAATTCCAATACCTATAATTTAATAGATAGTTATTATTAGTTAGTTAGTTATTATTTAGAATTTTCAGATTTTCGTTTCAGATTTTCTTTCTTATTTTTGGATTTTCTTTCTTATTTTCGGTTTTTCGAATTTTCGGATTTTCGAATTTCCGAATTTTCAGATTTTCAAATTTACGAATTTACAAATTTATGAAAAAGACAAAAAACGAATGAAACTAAAACGAACAAATTTTTGGCAGTGAACATGTCTAGTATTTATTACCTCCCACAGAGATCATAGTATTCCACCCTGGCAATGTCTTCATCTGCTTTTCCTCCTCAGAAGTTTGGGCAGCATTCAGGGCCACCATCCAGTTTCTGGACTGAGATGCTGGCTCAAAGATGACACAGTCATGTTAACCTGTACAGTTCTTTGTGTTCACAAATGTCCGACATAGATAAACCCCTAATGCAGCCTCTCACCTTGTGACTTATTGCAATGTTGCAGTCTGACCGGGAAGGGAGATGGAGGAAATGCTTCCTCTTGCCTGCAACAGAATGATGACATCATCTCACCCTAGGCAAAGTCACTGGACTAGAGCTGAAGGGCTTCCTTTTGAAGCTGCAGCTTTTCTGAAAAATGATACTGTGGCATGTCAGGAATTTATATACGCAGATATATAAAGTTGCTAAAATGTCTATTTTAATTAGCATATCTACCCATCTTTTATTCAAGTAAATAAGATTTTGTACTAACTTTTGAGCTCTGGAATACCAATTTTATTTATTACAGCTATTTTTAATTAGCACCAACAATTTACACATACAGTATATTCTTCATTTACATACCTCAAGAAGTTTACAATTTAAGTTCCTAACTCACATTCATACATACACTAGGGGCAATTTAGATAGAAGCCAATAAACCTACCAGCATGTCTTTGGAGTGTGGGGAAACCCACGCAAGCACAGGGAGAACATGCAAACTCCATACTGGTAGTGTAATGGGACTTGGGTCATGACTCATGGGTCTTGGGAGCATATACTGTAGTGTCAAGGGGTGATGTCATGGGTTTTGGGAACAGGTAGTGTCAAGGGGTAGTGTCATGGGTGCAGGTAGTGTCTATTGGTGGTGTCATGGGTCTTGGGAGCAGGTAGTGTCAGTTGGTGATGTCATAGTTCTTGGGAGCAGGTAGTGATAAGGTGTGGTGTCTTGGGGTTCAAATTGGCCTAGTGCTGCTTGGTGGAAGTTCTAACCACGAAGCCACTGTGTCATGGGTCTTGGGAGCATGTAGTGTCAAGGGGTAGTGTCATGGGTCTTGGGAGCAGGTAGTGTCAAGGGGTGGTGTCATGGGTCTTGGGAGCAGGTAGTGTCTATTGGTGGTGTCATGGGTCTTGGGTGCAGGTAGTGTCTATTGGTGGTGTCATGGGTCTTGGGAGCAGGTAGTGTCAGTTGGAGATGTCATAGGTCTTGGGAGCAGGTAGTGATAAGGTGTGGTGTCTTGGGGTTCAAATTGGCCTAGTGCTGCTTGGTGGAAGTTCTAACCACAAAGCTACTGTGCACAAGCAGAGAACCACTTGGCTAATATATGCAGTATATGGGTGCCTGGCAGGGCGGGATGAGTACTTGTTCACAGTCCTATTATCTGATCCTTTGTCTTTTAGGGTACAGTATATCATCCTTTCTTCAAATGTTACACCCCGAATGTAAGAACATTCCCGAGCCAAACCTTCTCCCAGGTCAGCTCTCCCATGGTGCTGTTGGTGTAAAGGATGGAAAAGTCCAATGGATCTCTATGGCGTTTGAATCGGTAAGGGTCAAAGAGATCATACATATACTGCAGAGACCAATGTGTCAAACAGAGGCAATGGCATCCACCATATTTCTTTCAGATTTCCTTTAAGGTTGATATAAAAAAATACAAAAAACTTTGACAAGTCCGTTCTCTAAATGTGGGCACCTTGAGGTTGATGAAAGCAACTTGTCTATGTTTCAGTCAGCAGCTTACAAAGGACAACAGTTCTTCGCTGTGTCTCCCATGACATATGGGTACCTCTCCATTGGCTGTTGAGACATTCTCTTTGCATTATGAGATGGCGGGATTGCATGGGACTAGCATTCGAATGTTACCTGTGAACCATCAAAAATCCCATGATCCCTTTAATAAGCTGTTCTGCTGATGGCAATGGCCCAGGTGAAAAATTTGAAAACAAAATCCCTTTGCATAAAAAGAGCAGAGCTTTTCGATTGCAATTGATTTTGCTGAAACAAGAAATCTCATATTTGTATGTTGAGCCCCTTAGGCAAAACGCGCTTACTTACTCTCTTTTTTTCTTTATGTAGAGGGTGCGTGTTTTTAAGGGTATTTAGAGAGTGTGGAATTAATTTGGATACTTTAGTTTTTGTGTGTGTATTAGATCAATAATAGTATTGTGTGGCTTTATTTTTTATTTGACTTTTTTACAGTCCAGGAAAATTATGAGCCTACTGATGGGCCATTTAAGTTTGCTCACCCCTACACCTGGCCTTAGTTCTTACTGTATTTTAAAATTGGGGGAGGCAAAGGGGGAGACTTATTAAAACTGGAGTGTGCAAAATCTGCTGCAGCTCTGCATAGGAACCAATCAGCGTCCAGGTTTTATTGTCAAAGTTTATCGAACAAACTGAAGTTAGAAGCTGATTGGCTACTATGCAGAGCTGCACCGGATTCTGAGTGCAGCAAGTTTAATAATCCCCCCCTCCATGGTTGTGTCGTCATATTCCCCTGTGTTGACTGAAATCGAGAAATCCTCAAAGGATGTGATTAAGACCATCAGGATTAATGTACAGCATCTCACAAAAGTGAGTACACCCATCACATTTTTGTAAATATTTTATTATATCTTTTCATGTGACCACAATGAAGAAATTTGCTGTCCCCTCAAATGTCTGTCCCCATTAATGTCTAAACCGCTGCCAACAAAAATGAGTACACCCCTAAGTGAAAATGTCCAAATTGGGCCCAATTATCCATTTTCCCTCCCCGGTGTCATGTGACTCGTTAGTATTACAAGGTCTCAGCTGTGAATGGGGAGCAGGTGTGTTAAATTTGGTGTTATCGCTCTCACTCTCTCATACTGGTCACTGGAAGTTCAATATGGCACCTCATGGCAAAGAACTCTCTGAGGATCTGAAAAAAAGAATTGTTGCTCTACATAAAGATGGCCTAGGCTATAAGAAGATTACCAAGACCCTGAAACTGAGCTGCACCATGGTGGCCAAGACCATACAGTGGTTTAACAGGACAGGTTCCACTCAGAACAGGCCTCGCTATGGTCGAACAAAGGAGTTGAGTGCACGTGCTCAGAGTCATATCCAGAGGTTGTCTTTGGGAAAAAGACATATGAGTGCTGCCAGCATTGCTGCAGAAGTTGAAGGGGTGTGGGGTCAGCCTGTCAGTGCTCAGACCATACACTGCATCAAATTGGTCTGCATGGCTGTCATCCCAGAAGGAAGCCTCTTCTAAAGATGATGCACAAGAAAGCCCGCAAATAGTTTCCTGAAGACAAGCAGACTAAGGACATGGATTACTGGAACAATTTCCTGTGGTCTGATTAGACCAAGAAAAACTTATTTGGTTCAGATGGTGTCAAGCGTGTGTGGCAGCAACCAGGTGAGGAGTACAAAGACAAGTGTGTCTTGCCATAAAAGGTCAAGCATGGTGGTGGGAGTGTCATGGTCTGGGGCTGCATGAGTGCTGCCGGCACTGGGGAGCTACAGTTCATTGAGGGAACCATGAATGCCAACATGTACTGTGACATACTGAAGCAGAGCATGATCCGCTCCATTTGGAGACTGGGCCTCAGGGCAGTATTCCATCATGATAACGACCCCATACACACCTCCAAGACGACCACTACCTTGCTAAAGAAGCTGAGGGTAAAGGTGACGGACTGGCCAAGCATGTCTTCAGACCTAAACCCTATTGAGCATCTGTAGGGCATCCTCAAACGGAAGGTGGAGGAGCACAAGGTCTCTAACATCCACCAGCTCCGTGATGTCATCATGGAGGAGTGGAAGAGGACACCAGTGGCAACCTGTGAAGCTCTGGTGAACTCCATGCCGAAGAGGGTTAAGGCAGTGCTGGAAAATAATGATGGCCACACAAAATATCGACACTTTGGGCCTAATTTGGACAATTTCACTTAGGGGTGTACTCACTTTTGTTGCTAGTGGTTTAAACATTTGGCTGTTGGCTGTGTGTTGAGTTATTTTGAGGGGACAGCAAATTTACACTGTTATACAAGCTGTACACTCACTACTTTACATTGTTGCAAAGTGTCATTTCTTCAGTGTTGTCACATGAAAAGATATAATAAAATATTTACAAAAAATGTGAGGGGGTGTACTCACTTTTGTGAGATACTATATATATATATATATATTTATATATATATACATACAGTGGCTTGCGAAAGTATTTGGCCCCCTTGAACTTTTCAACCTTTTGCCACATTTCAGGCTTCAAACATAAAGATATAAAATTTTAATTTTTTGTGAAGAATCACCAACAAGTGGGACACAATTGTGAAGTGGAACGAAATCTATTGGATATTTTAAACTTTTTTAGCAATTAAAAAACTGAAAAGTGGTGCGTGCAAAATTATTCGGCCCCTTTACTTTCAGTGCAGCAAACTCACTCCAGAAGTTCAGCGAGGATCTCTGAATGATCCAATGTTGTCCTAAATGACTGATGGTGATAAATAGAATCCACCTGTGTGTAATCAAGTCTCTGTATAAATGCACCTGCTCTGTGATAGTCTCAGGGTTCTGTTGAAAGTGCAGAGAGCATCATGAAGACCAAGGAATACACCAGGCAGGTCCGTAATACTGTTGTGGAGAAGTTTAAAGCCGGATTTGGATACAAAAAGATTTCCCAAGCTTTAAACATCCCAAGGAGCACTGTGCAAGCGATCATTTTGAAATGGAAGGAGTATCAGACCACTGCAAATCTACCAAGACCTGGCTGTCCCTCTAAACTTTCAGCTCAGACAAGGAGAAGACTGATCAGAGATGCAGCCAAGAGGCCCATGATCACTCTGGATGAACTGCAGAGAACTACAGCTGAGGTGGGAGTGTCTGTCCATAGGACAACAATCAGTCGTACACTGCACAAATCTAGCCTTTATGGAAGAGTGGCAAGAAGAAAGCCATTTCTCAAAGATATCCATAAAAGGTCTCGTCTAAAGTTTGCCACAAGCCACCTGGGAGACACACCAAACATGTGGAAGAAGGTGCTCTGGTCCGATGAAACCAAAATCGAACTTTTTGGCCACAATGCAAAACGATATGTTTGGCGTAAAAGCAACACAGCTCATCACACTCAACACACCATCCCCACTGTCAAACATGGTGGTGGCAGCATCATGGTTTGGGCCTGCTTTTCTTCAGCAGGAACAGGGAAGATGGTTAAAATTGAGGGGAAGATGGATGCAGCCAAATACAGGACTCCATGAAAACATGTTGGAGTCTGCAAAAGACCTGAAACTGGGACGGAGATTTATCTTCCAACAAGACAGTGATCCCAAACATACAGCAAAATCTACAAAGGAATGGTTCACAAATAAACGTATCCAGGTGTTAGAATGGCCAAGTCAAAGTCCAGACCTGAATCCAATCGAGAATCTGTGGAAAGAGCTGAAAACTGCTGTTCACAAACGCTCTCCATCCAACCTCACTGAGCTCGAGCTGTTTTGCAAGGAAGAATGGGCAAGAATTTCAGTCTCTCGATGTGCAAAACCGATAGAGACATACCCCAAGCGACCTGCAGCTGTAATCGCAGCAAAAGGTGGCTCTACAAAGTATTAACGCAAGGGGGCCGAATAATTTTGCACGCCCCACTTTTAATTTTTCCTTGATATACAAGCGATGTCTTGATATAAGAGTAGCGTCATGTCACAACTGGAGTATAAAAAAGAAGAGAGGAGCCTCTAAGTGTAGCAATATGGTTACATTTAATGAAGGTACAACATTTAGCAACGTATTGCTATACTTAGAGGTGCCTCTCTTCTCTTTTATACCCTGTTAAAAAATGCTTTGACATACAAGTGCTTTGGATTACAAGCATGTTTCTGGAACGAATTATGCTCGCAAACCAAGGTTTTACTGTATATTTATTTATATAAATGTTTATTGAGTCCAGAAATTTCAATTAATTTTAATGGCTGGTTTTATAAACATTTACTTGTGATGAGGACTGTCACTTGTCTTGGACACAAAGCCAGATCTCCTCTCTTAGGTTTTTACCTATTGGGTTATTCATATATTCATTACGATTTCATGAATTCCTCCAGAAGCCCTGTATATGTAAGCATAACAAGATTGTTACCCAATCCTCCAGTGTCTTCCGCAGGATAAAAATAAAACAAGGACAAGCATGGAAAAACCCCCATCCTGGTGACCCCCCACTGCTTTCCTGCTACATGCATGTATAATGAATGATTCTTCTCTCGCAGACCACCTACAAGGGCAAATCGTCTTTCCAGACATACAAGGACTATCTGAAGTGGGAGTCTTTCCTCCAACAGCAGCTGCTGCGTCTCCCTGTGGACTCAGCTCTCAAACATGGATTTCAGACCTGCGAGCACTGGAAGGAGATCTTCATGGAAATTATAGGCAAGTGACAGCTACCACAATACTTTGTATACTACCTTCCTTATGGGGCATTTTAGTACTGGTGTAAATGCTATCACCACCAAAACTATTAGCTTTTAGTGGGTTGAATAACAAGACTCTTGAGCTTAGGTAAGATGTAGCTATCTCCTCCTTGTTAATTCTTTCTGTCCCACTGCTTGTACCTTCGTTCTCCACTGCATTCAAGAGACACCGCTGCTTGAAGAATCTTCAGCATTTGCCACCTTTGTGTGGGTTGGGTGCCTGGCTTCCCTCTAAACTCTGTGCTTCCTAATGCTGACCCCTACATAACTACAGGGCAAAATATTGGTGTAGGTGCTGACAGAAGGAACCACAGCACACAGCATTGGAGTGAGCACCCAACACACACAAAAGAATTGAATGATGTAGACTGGTGTTTCTCAAACTTTTTAAGCTGGAGGAACCCATGGCCTAAGGGAACCCCTGCTAAGTACTATTACTTGAGCTCATAGTATGTTAATGGGATGGTCAGTGGGAATAATGCTCCTTACATTCATGGTCACAGTGGGAAGAATCCCCCCTTACAGGTTTAAAACAGTGGTCTCCAAACTGCAGCCCACGGGCCAGATGTGGCCCTTGCTTGCCTTTGTTCGGCCCTTAGGGCGCTATTCCTCCCAGTATCACCAACAAAGGGGCATTATTCCTTCCACCTACACCAAAGATGGAGAGATATTCATCCCACTAACACCAATGATGGGGATAATTCTTCCCACTAATACCAATGATGGGGCACCATTCCTCCCACTAATCCCAATGATGGAGAATATTCTTCCTACTAATACCAATACTTCCTACTGCCCACAGGCATTATGTTATTTTTTTACTCCCGCTTACCACCAAGTCGGGGGCATTTTCTACTCCCACTGGGCACAGTCTGGCCCTCCTAAAGTCTAAAGGACAGGGAACTGGCCCATTGATTAGAAAGTTCAGAGAACCCTGGGTTTAAAAGATTATTGGTGTCAGTGGTTAAGTATCTGAAAGGCAGAAATTGCTCATTGAAAGAAGACCTGGCAACCTCTGGAGGAACCCTAGCTGAGAAAGGCTGCTGTAGACTCTTCAGGCAGTGATACTTCTTGAATACGGAGGAGAACGGTGGTTCAGGCAGAGAGGAAGGTAATAACTGCCTCTTCTTTTCCATGCATTAAAAAAAAAAAAAAAAATTCTGTTGGGTGGTGACCAGGTCACTTTAAAGCAGAGTTCCACCCAAAAGTACAACTTCCGCTTTAATCGCTCCTCGCCCCCTTACATGCCACATTTGTCGTGTAATTTTTTTGGGGGGGAGTGGGTGCTTAGTTTTGAAGGGGACTTCCTGTCCCACTTCCTGGTTCCGGCTACAGACCGCCTAGGCGGCCCCTCCCTCTTGGCAATCTTCTGGGACACGTGACAGGTCCCAGAAGATTGCCTGTCCACTGGGAGAGCACAGCGCGACTTGCGCATGCGCAGTGTGCGCCCGGCCGTGAAGACTGGGCCGAAGATTTACCTTCCAACAAGACAATGACCCTAAGCACAAAGCTAAAATAACGAAGGAGTGGCTTCACAACAACTCCGTGACTGTTCTTGAATGGTACAGCCAGAGCCCTGACTTAAACCCAATTGAGTATCTCTGGAGAGACCTAAAAATGGCTGTCCACCAACGTTTACCATCCAACCTGACAGAACTGGAGAGGATCTGCAAGGAGGAATGGCAGAGGATCCCCAAATCCAGGTGTGAAAAACTTGTTGCTTCTTTCCCAAAAAGACTCATGGCTGTATTAGATCAAAAGGGTGCTTCTACTAAATACTGAGCAAAGGGTCTGAATACTTAGGAAAATGTGATATTTCAGTTTTTATTTTTTAATAAATCTGCAAAAATGTCAACAATTCTGTGTTTTTCTGTCAATATGGGGTGCTGTGTGTACATTAATGAGGAAAAAATGAACTTAAATGATTTTAGCAAATGGCTGCAATATAACAAAGAATGAAAAATTTAAGGGGGTCTGAATACTTTCCGTCCCCACTATATATATATATATATATATATATATATATATATATATATATATATATATATATATATATATGTTTTTCCACTTTAGCTAGTTTTGAAGATGTGTAGACTTTTACTCTGTTCTGTCTTTCAGGGGTGCAGAGCGCTTTGTACGGCTTGATTCTGTCACTGGTTATCTGCGTGGCGGCTGTGGCGATCTTCACTACACACATTCTCCTGCTCCTCCCGGTGCTTTTTACCATTTTAGGTACACATACAATGGATCCATAATGCATTTATATCTGCCGCATAATATGCCATCTCATCAAATCACTGTTTGACTTTCCATTCTGTTGTGTTCAGTATTGCACGTTGTCCATTATTGGAGATGCTTCATGCTCTGTTAAGGCTTGATGACCTGCAGAATGAAGGCTGAGCCCATAAGATGTGTGATCTGTTTAAGCGCGACTCGAACAGATACATTACACTCATTAGAAAATTGAATTTTGTCTCATCTGCAGATATAGGGGGAGTGTGCTTGTATTGCCAATGTCCATTCTGAGCAAACTACATAAAATGAAATGACTTTAGAAATATATTGAGAACTGTTTATATTACATACAGGGATTTGTAGATTCTCTCTCTAGCTGCAGTCTGTATATCAGACTTTGCAGTCAGCTCTGTTTATGTGAGCTTATACAGGGTAATAAGGAAATCAATAACTTCTGCTCACAATGAGGGTTTGAACATTTATTTGGAATAGAAAAAGTTACAAAGTAAAAAAAAATTGAAAGCAGAGAAATGAATGTGCAAGGAGATCCTCAGACAGCTGAAGAGATCACCTGGTCCCTTCACTAAAATGGGGGACTTCTAAGCTCCAATTTTGGACAGTTGTCATGTAGGACCTATTTTTCTTTATCAGGGGTGTACTGGACACTGGGGATGTGTCCTGGACGGCAGTTATAGTCCCCCAGTATAGTCGTGATCCCTTTAAGGGGGACGGTTTTGGAGACAATGCTTGGTACTCGGGTGAGGTGTTTCGGGACTGATTTCCAGTACTCTCTGGATTAATTAGTTTGTATTTGGGACACAAATTTTGGAGGTTCAAAGAGTTTTGAGTGGGAGGAACCTCCAAACCCTGCCTACCAGGCAGTGTAGAGGAGTTCCCGAGCTGTGAGCAGGATGAATGCTCTGGGAACCAAAACACTTGTTGCTGACCCCTTTCAGCCTGTACGGCACACTTAACCATGGTGGAGCCCTACCCCAGTATGGGACCAAGAGATTGGTGTTGAGCCAGTCATGTGGTTCCTTTGGCAGAGCCCACTACCCCGCCCCAAAGCACCCCTTAATGTTGAGGGCATGTGGCCTGGTATGGTTCACAAGGGGGGAGCTCGTTCATCCCTCCCCCTTTCCTGACCTGCTGGGCTGCATGCTCAGACAAGGGTCTGGTGTGGATTTTTTTTGGGGGGGGCACGCAGTTTTTTCTTAATTTTTGCATGGGGTTCCCCTTAAAGTCCATACCAGATCCAAAGGGCCTGGTATGGATTTGGGGGGGGGGGGTGTTTTTCTAAACATTTTAAATGCAGCTGGGTTTTACCAGTATTAAAATAAACGTGTTGCTTTGTCCTGCATGGGCATTTAAATATCCCTTCCCTGGCATACCTCAATGGTACAGCTGGGCAGACCTGGTTCTGAGCCACATGGCTGCTGACAATGCTAAAGTACTACTGTTAGTTTTGCAGAATAACAGACATGGAACTCAGTTTGTATGTTCCTTCTTTCTCCTCTTGTGTTACAGGTGTGGTGTGTCTGGTGGTGACCTTAATGTACTGGCTGGGATGGGAGATGGGAGCAGTAGAGGCCATATCCCTATCAATTCTGGTTGGCTCATCTGTGGATTACTGTGTCCATTTGGTAGAGGGATACCTCCTCGCGGCAGACAGTGTTCCTCAACATCTCAAGGAGGTAACTCACTAGGTCATTCAACCTCGAGACAGCTCTAGAAACCAAGCTCTTTAATCATTATGTATCAAGATTTTACATTTCTTTTTTTTTTTTTAAAGCAACAAAATAAACAAGATGATACAAATCATAGCAAGATGACAAGAGAATGAATACATTTTGCTTTAGAAACCAGGTTCTCAGTTGGCGAGAGATACAATAATACAAACAGAAAATCAGGTCCCCATTAACTGCCATCAGTTAAAGTAAAGGCGGAGAATTGATAGTGAGATTGTGTTAGGAAGACAAGCTATCTAGAGTGGTAGCCCTTCTCTGAATAGGCAAGTGGAAGCTTATAAGATTCCTCTGACATATATATGAAACTGCTTTAGGGAAAATAAAGAAAAAGAAAGAGAGATAAGGATAAGGAATAGAGTAGAAAAAAAAAAAGGTAGCGGTGTGGAATAAAAGGAACGAAATGAAAGGTTATAGATATATCAAGAAGAAAAGAGAAGTGGGAAGATTGTTGGGAATACTAAAGAACACTGGTCAGGGAAGAAAGAAGGGGGGAAGGGTTGAGGACTCCGGGGGAGATGTTGGAAGGTGGGGGTTGGTGGAGTTGGCACTGGAAATAATCATCCTCATTATCCTGTATCTAGGGCCATTCCCTTCTATATAGGTTGAGAGAGGAGATTCTCTGGGCTATTTTCTAGTCCAAGAGATTAACAAAAGAGTTAGGAGCAATATCTTTTATCTATAGCTCAAGGTTAAAGCGATATTAAAGTCTTGTTTTTTTGTTTAAAAATAACAAATACGTTATACTTACCTGCTCTGTGCAGTGGTTTTTTTTCCCAGTAGCGGGAACCAATGGCGTCTGCTGCTCTCTCAGCCAATGAGGAGGGAGACCTGGACTTCATGGCTCTCGTGCAACATCGCTGGATAGAGATGGGGCTCAGGTAAGTATAAAGAGGGCTGAGGGGGGCTGCTGCACATAGAACTTCTGGCTTTAGAACCCACTTTAAAGCTAGCCATAGATGGTTTGAATCTCGGCTGGACAACACAAAACAATCTCCTGCACTCAGGAGCTAAGTCCATATGTACAGTGTAAGTGGTGTAGCTAACCCTTTGGTTAAAATATGGAAAGTCGAAGGTCTTGCTGCCCTCCTCAGAACTATGGGTATCCTTAGAGCTGAAACATATAAAAACAGGGAGGGAGCACCAACCTTGTGCATTACCAAAGATACATTTTATTTAAATAAAAACAAGTCATACTCACAAACAAACGTTGAAAAGAAGGCTTAACATTGCTCCAAAAATTCAGAACTGTGTCTTCTTGTCCCTCGTAACGCGTAAGCCGTGTACGATACCATCTGCTTCCTCCTAATACCCGGTCCAGGTTGCAAGTTTTGAATTTTTGGAGCAATGTTAAGCCCTCTTTTTAACGTTTGTTTGTGAGTATGACTCTTGTTTTTATTTAAATAAAATTTATCTTTGGTAATGCTCAAGGTCGCTGCGCCCTCCCTGTTTTTCTATTAGAATCTCGGCTGGTTCAGGGACTGGCCGAGATTCGAACTATGTATGGGCAGGCTGATTGTACCCAAGTCGATCCATTAATTATTGCCAACGGCTATAGCCACTAGAAATAATCACTGTGTTCTCCCAGCAGGGATGGCTCCCACAAACTCCTTCCCAACCCACTGGGAGAACACAATAGTCCTGCGGGAGGGATTCCCCTGGTTGCAGGAAAGAAAATCGCAACATTAATGGCCTGCCTAAGGAATTCGGGTCAGCAAGTTACCACTTGCCAAATCAAGCTATAATAAGTACTACAAAAATTTACAAACTTAAGCTCGTTCTACATTGATAGATTTTTAAAAACACAATTTATTTTAAAGAACATTCACTTTTATAGTCATAGTAAAGGTCAAATCTTTCTTTGCTTTCAACCACAGTAATGAGAAAATTTGAAGGAGCAGGATTTAACAAACGTCAGCCTGGGAAAAAATACAAACACAAAAAAAAAAAAAATGCCTTGACCAAAAAAAAAAAAAAAAAAATGTAAAAACCAACAAAAAAAAATTTGGTCAGATGTGACAAATCTAAATATATTGAAGGAATCACAATAAATAATAAAGAAAGAAGTTTGTGAGAAGTCTGTGTGAATATGAGCAGCAAAACGACTTCATTCTTCTCACATTATAAAGAAGAAGAGAGTGTGTTGCATTAAACAATTTTTTACATTGCAGCCAGACGAAAGTGCTGTATCCATTGCGAATGCTAATTTTACCAGACCGAGCTGTTCTGTCTCGGAATTTCTTCTGAGCATGCGTGGTACTTTGTGCGTCGGAACTAGCCACACACGGTCGGAATTGACGCGATCGGATTTTGTTGTCGGAAAATTTTATAGCCTGCACTCAAACTTTGTGTGTCGGAAAATCCGATGGAAAATGTCCGATGGAGCCCACACACGGTCGGAATGTCCGACAACACGCTCCGATCAGATATTTCCATCGGAAAATCCGACCGTGTTTACGGGGCATTTCAGTGAATGCGTTTTCTGTTTTAAGTCCATTCGTTCCAAAATCAAATTTTAAAAGCAATTAAAATTTTGAAGTACTTTCGAACAACATTCTTCAAGATGTCGATTGTAGTGAGAATAATGGTATGGAAATCTATTAGTGTGTGGCCAGGATAAATCCCTGTAGCTGTTAAAAAACTCACACTGTGGTCTTACATGATAGGAATTTTATGACTCTCATTCCAGATCCTTTCCATTTTCAGTTCTGTATAATAACGAGACATACAAATCCATTGCTGATTGGTGGGTCACTCTACCATATTTACATTATCATTACTGGTATGAGATAAGAATCATTGCGCCCCCCCCGCCATCTACAGGAATGCCCTTGACAAGTAACCTACTTCTTGTTGCAGTAAATCCATCGTAATATCAGGTAGTATGCAGGCTCCTGGGAAATCAAGCGAGATAATGACATCAGCATGGGGCGGTGGATTCTGGGAAGTCACGTCCATTTTTGATTGCTTTGGTTCCAAAAAAGAACATTTTTAAATGCTGTTGCCAGTTGTATTTGCCAGTAAAAAGAGATAAGCCAATTTAAATGTTAAATTACAACATAGCTGATATAGCAATTTTATACAATAATTTTATACAATAATTTTATACGATCCATCACATTTTTAACACAACTAGAATTATCTTGCTTAACATCCATGATTATAACCTGATATTTTTAATCCCTTGACATAACACAATGCGGCCTGCGGCTTCAAGGGGTTGAACCGAGGTGATGCCTGCAGCTGCAGGCATCACCCCAAAACAGTTTTTAGAACCGACGGTCGGCTTTCTAGTAATAACAACCGATGCGGCTAATTAGCCGCTCGACTGTTATTACAAGCAGCGGGAGGGGATGTCCCCCCCTCCCGCTGCCTTCCGCGGCTTGCCCGTGCTCTCCCGTCCCACCGGGAGGCCGACACGTCCGCTGGCTGGCCGGAGACCTGAACAATGCCGGAATCGGCTTTGATCGGGTTTCCGATTTAGTAACTTGGTTTACTGAAGACGTAAAGGCGCCAGATTGAAAAAAATAATTACACCATTCAAAACAGCCAAACTTGAATGCTTTTAAGTGCAAAGGAGGGATTTGGAGTCTTATAGAGTACCTGTCACATGCCTATTACCGTCACAAGGGATGTTTATATTTCTTGTAACAGCAATAAAAGTAATCAAAAATAAGTAAAAAAAAAGAAAAAAAAAAATTCTAAAGTGCCCCATCCCTCCGTGCTTGGATGCATACGTAAGTCGCGCCCGCAAATGTAAACAGTGTTCAAGCCGCACATGTGAGGTATCACTGGGATCGTTAGAGTGAGAGCAATAATTCTAGAACAGGACCACCTCTGTTACTCTAAACTGGTAACCTGTAGAAATTTTTAAACGTCGCCTATGGAAATTTTTAAGCACTGTAGTTTGTCGCCATTCCATGAGTGTGAACAATTATAAAGCATGACATGTTAAGCATTATACAAAAAAATTGGGTTAACTTTACTGTCTTTTTTTTTTTTTTTTTTTTTGTTAATTCACAAAAGTGTATTTCTTCCAAAAAAATTGCATTTGAATGACCGCTGCGCAAATACACTGTGACATAAAATATCACCATTTTATTCTCTAGGGTCTCTGCTAAAAAAAAATAAATAAATAAATAAAAAAAAATAAATTTATTTATTTATATAAAGTCCAACTAGATGGCTGTGAGTGCAGGCAGGGAGGCCCATCCTAGCTCCAAGCTGCAGCATTGTCAAAGGAAAAGATCCATAAGCCACACATCATGAAGCAGACCCATGTGCATAAAATGAGATGAACAGCCAGGCCATGCCCCCGACATGTTTCGCTCCACCCCTTGGAGCTTACTCATGTTCCAAGGGGCAGAGCGAAACACAGTGGGGGCGTGGCCTGACTGGGGTCTGGGCTGAGGCTGCCATTCATCTCATTTTATGCACATGGGTCTGCTTCATGATGTGTGGCTTCTGGATCTTTTCCTTTGACAATGCGTATCATAAACTACTGCCATTTGTTTCATAAAATACTGTTTTCAATTTTTCCTCCACCCTTTGTTAGCCACTTCCTGTCTACATGCGTTTCCTCTAGTGTTGGCTGAACATCATTGCTCTGTACTGGCTTCTTGATGGTGACCATTAACTGTAGACCACACCTACACAATATGTGTTGGCACAGTCAACAATTGGGAGACAGTTGTCATCCCATACCAGGAAGAGACTGGACAATAGCAGGATCAGGGATTCTTTTAATAAAAGTTGCAAATTTTAAAAAATACATTAACATTTTAAAGTTTATACTGTATGCGATTTTACTGATTGAGTGTACATCACCTTTAGCTAAAGGTCATAAAAAAAAAGCTGTACCAGTTTCATGGTTTAGGAACGTTGAAGTACTTGGTGAGCATCAAGATGTAGTAACTGCCCAGTTGTATGCCCTATATAGCAAATACTAAAGTTGAGTAATATTTTTCTTTTTTGATTGTACTGCTTGTCTGTTCTTTCAGGACCCAACTGCTTGCCGTCAATGGAGAGTCAGTGAGGCTGTTCGCCATGTTGGTGTAGCCATTGTTTCCAGCGCTATCACCACGGTCATAGCCACCATCCCACTCTTCTTTTGCATCATCGCTCCCTTCGCCAAGTTCGGCAAGATTGTTGCGTTGAACACCGGCATCTCAATTGTGTACACTCTGGCCGTGAGCACAGCACTGCTCAGTATGATGGCGCCCAGCACCTTTGTCAGGAACAGGACTTCTTTCCTCAAAGCCGCTCTGGTGGTTGTCCTTTGCGCTGCCGGGAGCTTTTGTGTTTACATGGTCCTGCTCAAGACAGGGTTGACCATTCCCATTCTTAATGGGACCCCGCCGTAGAGCAAAAAAAAAAAAAAATTTTTTAGACACATTTTTATATACACAATTTTTTTCCTCAATGGTGGGTATTGTCAGAAGTGAACAAAAGCAACACACTGTGTTTTCTTTTACGACAAATGCACTTTATTTTATTGTTCTCTGATGCATACAACAGCAGACGGGCCGACAGGAGCTGTGCAGATTAATGAGAGGGCAGAACCTTTTGGCAAGTTCCTCAATTTATGGAAGCATTTGTGGCCTTAATAAGCGCTAGCAGTCTAAGATTAATGGACGTTACTCCGAAAGAGTGGCCTACTGAATTTAAAGAGGTTCCAACCAAATCTAAAAATTCAGTGCTTGAGCATTCAGTGTAGATGTACATAGTTCAGGCATTCTTGGTGTGCTTTCCATCAATGGTAAGGATTTCATGATAATACTTCTCTATCCCCATTGGCCTTTTGGCCAAATTAACTAAGGGTAATACATTCAATTGCTAATTGTATTGAAAATTATAGCAAACTTTCTTGGTCCTCCTTTAAAACGTTGACTTATCCTTGAAAAATGTACATAATATTCTCTGCAGTTAATCATTTAGGTTGAATTCCAGGCAAACAGCTAAATACACAGATGAAATACTTATATTGGAGACCTGATTTCTCTGTTATAGTTAAAGTGGAACTTCACCAAAAAGGGGAAGTTCCGGTTGTTTGCATCCTCCTCCCCTCCACTGCCACATTTGGCACTTTTTTTTTGGGGGGGGGGGGGGGGGGGGGGGGCAGGTACCTGGTTTTGACAGGTACATGTTGCAATATCTGGTCAAGTTCCTTCGGCACACCTCTTTCCCCCTGCAGCCATGTGGGACACATCACAGGTCCCAGAAGACTGTGGGACCATTCGCAAAGCACAGCGCGGCTCGCACATGTCCAGTAGGAAACCAATTGTGAAGCAGCAGGGCTTCACTGCCGGTTTCTCTTATTGGACCCAAAGCCATTTAAATAATCGGCTTGGGTGAGGACATTGCGGGATCCCTGGACAGGTACGTGTCCTTATATTAAAAGTTAGCAGCTACAGTATTTGTAGCTGCCGACTTTTAATTTTTGTCGGAGGAGACTGGAGCTCCTCTTTAAGTAACCTTTACAGGTCTTGCCCTTCCTCCAACCTGTGACTTGACAGAGAAAGACGAAGCAGCAGACTGATTAGCCCAACCGTCACGCTGCTCCCCCCCCCCCCCCCCCCCCCCATATCAGCATGCCCTTTGTTAACACAAGAACTACAACTGACTAGATACTTGTGCTGTTTCTCCCTCTCCCTGATTGAACTTTGCTCTACGAGGGCTGCAAAAGGCTGATATCAAGTCAAATGTGGGCACTTACATTACAAAAATACATTTAATATTAATGAATACATAGTTGTATTACTCCCTGTCTTTTATATCTGCCTGGAGCTCAGCTTATTGGTAAAATTGTTTTGTTATCCTGAACCAGAGAACAATCTGGATCTGTTCACAGGCCACACTATAGATATAACCTCATCCCGTCCATGTCTTGTGCAGTCATGTTCTATGTGGAGTGCCTAGGGTTCAATGATGATGTCTTTGTTTTGTACAATGCAAAACAAGGAAGTGGACCTGGTGCCATAGGACGGTGATTCTCAACCTCAGTCCTCAAGTACCCCCAACAGGCCATGTTTGCAGGTTTTCCTTTGTCCTGCATAGGTGCATTAAATCAGAGTCAATGGCTTGGTATTTTGGACAGCTATTTTATCTAAGAGAAATTCCCAAAACATGGCCTGTTGGGGGTATGTGAGGACTGAGGTTGAGAACCACTGCCATAGGATCAGCACTGGGGTCATAACGTAGCTGTTAGTGAAAGTTCACCTAAAAATGTTTTTTATTGCAATAGTGCTGTGGATGTTGGCATTTCAAACAACCCATGAGCTTCTCCTAAGCTTCAGAGGCTGAGGTAGTAAGATCTCTGCACCTGAGTTTCCTGCAGGACCCACCTTTAGTGTTCATTACAAAGTTACAGTTCCCGTTTTTTTAATACCCAGAATACAACAGGAGGTGCTCCAGGGAGTTACAAGCGGTCACTTGTTAAATTAACCAGCAGCTATCCAGAAACGAATATCAGTTTTACATTGCTTGACGCTTTAAAGCCTAACTTCAGTCAACATATTTTTTTATAGCAAAAGGAAGGGTTGAGATCTCTGCCAGACTTATTACTAACTACAAGAGCTGTAGCAGATGTGCCACAATTATACAAAAAAATAATATTTTATTAAATATAAGGAAAAATAAAAAAGCCAAAGCATTTCAAAGGAAACGTTTCCCTTCATAGGGGCTTAAATCTGACATAACCTCAAATATGATATAATAATATGTAATACAATAATATACAATAATAATTTTCATTCTACTGAATATCTAATAAAATATAATTTTGGACTCTTTTGACCTATGGTTGTGGTGCTCTCACTACTGCTTGTGTAGTTGAACTTTGCTCAGGACCCCCCTCTCCCCTGGGGATTTTTGATACTTGTGAGCGGCCTTACCAAAGCAAACCAGATTGACCAATGATATGGACTTTCACAAGAATACTGGATATTAATAAGAGATCTGGCACCTCTTATGCATGGACTAGGCTTATATTACTGTGTGTTTTTTAGCTGGAGAGATAACTGTCCCTGTACCACCTTGTCATATCCTGGCACATAGAATGTCACCAGGAGAGAAAACAAAAAGAGAAAATATCCCGATATGGGCACAGGCACAGACTCCCAGAGGTTATAACCCTTCTCTGCTTTCTACAAAAGTGAAAACTGTTTTGCTTGGAGTTGGGCAATAAGTTGAAGGCAAGCTGAATTTTACAGAATTTTTGAATTAGGCACCGAATTTTTTGAAAAAAGAAATTTATACTTTGAGTAAAGTTTAGCTCATAACCAAGGTCCATTCCAAATGCAGTGAACAAAGCTTCTGTACAGACTTCATTTTTCAAAAAGTTTTCAAAAGGTGTATGGTCTATGAGCCCTCAGGAAGGGTGTTCTATCTAGAAGTTCTTTAAGTTAACATATATTGGTAAACAAACTTGTAAGTGATGCAACACACTTTTTACTCAATTTTTATGCACATGTTGATACAGTTACAGGTTTAAAGGCCAAGTCCAGAAAAATATTATCCAAATTAGATCAGGCTTCCTCATGTCAAATCACCTAGTGGGTTCCTACATTTCTTTGAACTGTGATCCCAAGATATATTTGCTAGAATTATTTGTTCTATGCTTTCTCTACCTCCAATTGTGGCTATTACTGTTGTGTTTGGTTTAAGGCAGATGGAGGTAGGTCGCCACTCTGATGATCCTCGATTCACCCCCAAAGAGTAACATATGATGATTGTCACTAGAGATCAACAAACTTTTGAACAGTTTGATCAGTCCGGTTCCACTAAACCTTTTTTTTAAAACTTCCGAGCCTTGGATTTTCTGGACCGGAAGTCCCACTGAAGTCAATAGGTATCCAAACCAGCTCCAACAGTGTGTATTTCAGGGCAGCAAAGAATTGTGCAGATTTGTTTGGGCAGTCCTGGCAGCCCTGCCTGATGAGATAATGGGGCCAAGAAATGAAAAAAAATTAATGCAGT
Organism: Aquarana catesbeiana; assembly: GCF_042186555.1. Taxonomy (NCBI): domain Eukaryota; kingdom Metazoa; phylum Chordata; class Amphibia; order Anura; family Ranidae; genus Aquarana; species Aquarana catesbeiana. The sequence continues at coordinate 234,131,762 of NC_133333.1, read as the reverse complement.
CCAGGAAACCAAGAAGTAGCTCCTAGTAGCCATAAAAGCCTAAAAAGTGTACAAGGGTTACTAGTATAAAAGGGTGGCACTGGCAGGTGAGCTAATGGTGCTCAGGAAGCAGCCTGAGCCATTTGGGGAATTGAACACCAAAAAACCTTGGAAATTTAGATTGGGACATCCAAATTCATAAAATGTAATCTGAATCCAATGTGGTCCCAATTTTGGGATCAACTCTAATTGTCCACAATTCTGGCCTATTACAGTTGGATTAAGAATATACTATATGTGCTTAGGCGCCATGAAAACTCTGACACCTCCAGGGCCAATAAAAAACGTAACCTCTCTCCAGATAACCGATACTAAAAACTTTGGGCTTTAAGAGTCAAATACTCACCTCTTCCACTGCCCTTGCCACCAAATGGTGCTATTTGGAAGATGAATCTTCCTCTGAAGTCTTCAGAAACCAAACACCTCTGGGAATGTCGATCTTCTGGTCCCCTGCTACACACATTGGTTCTACCTGCCAAACTCCACATCACTACTGTGTCCTGTAGCGATGTGGAGTTCAGCAGGAGAAACCAATGAGTGTAGAAGGGGACCAGGAGTTCGACACTGCCAGAAGGGTCAGACTGAAAACTTTAGAGGAAGATTTATTTTTAAGATTTTATTTTTCTGCGGTATCTGCCTAAATGGATAATGGGGCCAAGAAATGGAAACATTTGGATGCAGTCCGGGAAACCAAGTAACCATGGAAGCGTTTTCATTTTCCCCATAGGTTTGATTTAAAGTGGACTTATTATAATAGAATTATGAATTCTATGACTCTATGATTAACTGAACAGTAAATCCATAGGGTGAGCAATACAGTCATTGAACTGCCAACTCCCCAAACAAAATAACTAGGTGATGGGTCATTTGAACAACTGTGGCCTGCCAACACATAACATTTTTGAGTAGACTTGGCCTTTAGGAGACATGTCGTTTTCTCCTTCTTATTCCGAGTATGCTGTTTTCAAGGCACCGTTAGTTCACTTTTATGATAACTGTGCTTTTTTTTCTATTGTCGTGGCACAAGACTTGGAAAACGTACAATCAAGTGTTATTCATGTGTGAGCTGTTCAGAAATTCTTACTGTGTTGCAACATGTTTTCGCAAAAACTACAACTAAAGAACAATGAATGACTGTTTTCTAGGATAATTTCACTTTTTTTCACACATTTTTTTTTAATGGCACAAATTGAAAATAAAAATTGTGATCTTGACAATGCACAAAGGCACGGTTGGAGTCGGGAAGAGCATGTAGCAGCCTTGCCGGTTTGTAAAATGTTAGCTGCTCCCTGTGTGTAACCTCAGATTACTTCTCAGTGGAGTTTCATGGAAGACTTCAAGCAGCATTGTCAAAAAACTTTGATTTTTGTTTTTCTAAAAGCACAAACAATGGCTGTGATTGGTTCTTAGGAAACTGATATTTCATCAGTATTGATCCAAGGACTGTAGACCTGTAGACTGTAGAGGTTGGTTATTTGAAAACAAACCTGGGACAAATTAAAGGATAATTCAATAGCTAATGATGCCAACTGGCTGGGGTACAGAAAAAAATTAAACATTTTAATTTTATGGATCTACTTAGTAAGGCAATGTCAAGGGCAATGGTGATGGGCAAAGAACTCCACAAAAAACTCAGCTAAGCACTTCTCTGTTTAAATTTACCTCAAAACGTATATCCATTGACATTTTAGGTCAAATACAACATTTTTTTTAAAACAAATTTTATTTACTGTTTATCTCAACCAATACGAGACCTTCCCAAAGGCATATCAGCTTTCATTAAGGGGTTCTAATATCAAAAGATTAGCTTGCAGTTTAAAGGAGCGGTAGTGTCAAAGCTTCTTTGGCCTTACCTATCCTGTGGGTCACTGAAGCACTCTTTGTTCTGCACTCCTGTGACCCGTTTTTAGCCGGTCCTGGCCCTGGAAAGATCCTGACTGTAATTTTGGGGTCCATCTAGATGCTTGACCGGCAGCTGGCTCAGCCTTTCAGCATGTGGTTGAGAGACTGAGCCAGCTACTCCCACCCCATGCACAGCCCAGTGCTCCACTGAGTGCTGGAGGGGCAAGGGAGAGAGACGGTGACTGACAGTTCTCTGCTTACTGAGAACTGAGCAATCAGTGGTGTTTGATTGCTTAGTTCTCAGTCTTATGCCCCGTACACACGGTCGGACATTGATCGGACATTCCGACAACAAAATCCTAGGATTTTTTCCGACGGATGTTGGCTCAAACTTGTCTTGCATACACACGGTCACACAAAGTTGTCGGAAAATCCGATCATTCTGACGTAAAACACGTACGTCGGGACTAAAAACGGGGCAGTAGCCAATAGCTTTCATCTCTTTATTTATTCTGAGCATGCGTGCCACTTTGTGCATTGGATTTGTGTACACACGATCGGAATTTCCAACAACGGATTTTGTTGTCGGAAAATTTTATAGCCTGCTCTCAAACTTTGTGTGTCGGAAAATCCGATGGAAAAATGTGTGCTGGAGCCTACACATGGTAGGAATTTCCGACAACAAGGTCCTATCACACATTTTCCGTCGGAAAATCCAACCGTGTGTACGGGGCATTAGAAGCAGCAGAGGACCAATGCTGCATCCACCGAGGTGAGTATGAATTTTTTTTTTGAGAATCCCAAAATCCTCTTTTAAAGTGTATTTCCACTTTTGCATCCAAGTTGGGATAACACCAACTTCATATATGTTACATCCAAAACAATATTTGCAGTGCTAGTAATAATAATTTCAATAAATGTTTAATAAAAAGGAAATACACTCAAAAAAGTCCAATAGTGATCCAAATAGTGGTAGTATTAATGATAAAGCTCCCGATCTGTAAACCACCATGTGATAGGAAAAGTGATGATACTAGTGATCAGAATTTCACCTCATGGTCCACCACCATTAAAAAAATGGACTCTTAACAGAGCTAGTGGGCTCTATTACAGAGTGAGATGTGCCTGGAATGAATATCCTATCCCGATATACTGAACCTTTTGGAATCACAGGCAATACAGGAACGTCTCAGGTGGATACCATAAGAGCAAAATGAAAAAAGCCCACATAGTGTGAAACAGTAAAGAGCTTTTTATCCTTAAGAGTTTTATTGATATCAAAAGATGAGTACACAGCAAGAAATTGCAATTATGAAAGAAAAAAAAAGGACAAATACATGTAGATGATGTCATAAACAAGTAATATCCTGGTAGTACCAAAAGTATGTACTAATAAAAAGTACAAAATACTAGGAAGTCGTTTTTGCTCTATGATATATCGTCACAAAGTACACAAAAGCTGGTCCACATTGCTGTGTGGAGCAACAATCGCTTAGCAGGTGCAACATTACCCAAGCTAAAGTATAAGTAATCAACCATAATTGCCAAGAGGGAAAGGAAGTAAATAGTATGAAGGAATAGTAAAAAGTGATCGACCATGTGGGACATTTTTGTGTGAAGTAAAGAACTTTTTATTGAAACAAAGTGTTAGAAGTACTCACAAAAAGCTTGATAAAAGAAACAGGGCTGTACAAAATCCACAATCCTTACAGGAAAGACATCCAGGTAGTATACAATGAAGACAAGCATGGTGACATCACATACGTTGGCTCTGTCCAACGCCTTTTGTCATAACTGATGTCATCGGGGCCATGCTCAGCTGGAAGGCTTCCCCCATCCACACATCGAATTGGGTCAGGTTTTGTTATTCATCCCGCTGGTTGAAGGAAAAAACGGATCCATCTATGGGCTGCTTTAGACTGTCCAGAAATTATTAGAATAAGCCAAGACACCTTATCTTTAGAAACATCTAAAAGGTAAAAATTTTTTTTTTTGGTATGCTGTGTCAATGGGTACACCTAACAAACATATAGTGAGATTTTCTCAAATGTGATTGCAAAAGTAGAAATACCCTTTAAATCTCAAATGTTTAGTGTTAAAAACCAACTGAAATTCCAGTTTAAACCAGCTAAATACATTCCAGAATAATCAAAATGAAAGGAGTGTGAAGTCTTGCATGTTCATTTTCTTTAGAAAGAAGCCACAGCCTAAGCTGTAGAATAGGACCCGTACTCATTATTTGAAGGCAGTGGTCTCTTTGCAGAGGTCCGACATGCCCTTGGCTAAGTCAAAGTCATAACTGTACAATCAACAGGAAGGATGAGCTTTGCTAACTGGAGCTCTAGATCCAACTCAGCAGGGGGGGTGTTGGACTTCTGCAGAGAGCCCACTGCTTCCACACTGAGAACAAGGGCCTTTTTTTGCAGCATACTGGCAGGGGAAGAGCTTTTCTACTCAGGCTGTAATGCCCCGTACACACGATTGCATTTTTGGCCAACAAAACCGTGGATTTTTGTTCGAAGGTTGTTGGCTCAAACTTTTCTGAGCATGGAAACGCGGTGACATACAACACGTAGGACGAGCCGAGAAAAAGGAAGTTCAATGGCCAGTGCGGCTCCTTCTGCTTGATTCCGAGCATGCGCAAACTTTTGTGTGATGGACTTGTGTACACACGATCGGACTTTCCGACAACAAAGTTTTGTTGGCGGAAAATTTGAGAACCTGCTATCAAACATTTGTTGGCAGAAAAGCCAACAGCAAATGTTCGATGGAGTATACACATGGTCGGACTTTCCGACAACAAGCTCACATCCGACATTTCCCGTCGGAAAATTTGACCGCTTGTACGCGGCATAAGACTTTGAACACCTTTTGTATTGATACACATGGAATATATTTAGCTTATGGGCTTTGGGGCTCTTGCACATAGGTGCCAAAAAACACACACTTTTAGGTGTTCAGGCTTTTTTTTTTTAATGATCTGAATAATATACAAAAATCTGTGTTACTGGTCGGAATTTTCGTGCAGACGCGTGTAGATCAAACCTCCCCTTGAATAGATTGTATTATTTAAATATGTGGCATTCCTGGAGCTAGAATAATTTTTATGATAATTGTTTCCCTATGTTGTCACCCTGTCACAAGGGCTTTAGGTTTAAAGTGCAACTCCAGCCCAAGCTATTTCGAATATTGACGTTTTAAAATATTATGATTACCTCACCATTGCTCTTGACTTGCCTTACTAATGTTTGGTAGTCTTTGGATTTAATTGAAACTCTTGTCTGATTCTTCATGGAAGAGCTGTGTGATTTCCTAATTATGTAAAAGTTTTACTACTTTGATTGAATAAAAGATATTTTAAATCTCATTTGAAGTAAGAATCATTTTCTTCCACCAACAGAGATGGGGAGCTTGTATATGAAAGTTGTCTGGGTAGAAAATATACTGTTGTTTTATCTCCGAACACTCTTCCGATCCTTAAAGTGGAACTCTGGGCAAAAAAAAACAAAAAACAACAACACATACTGTATATGATGCAGTCTGTCAATAGCACTTACACAGCAGCCTTTATGATTCCCCACCGTAACATAGTTCTAATACCTGGTGACCCTGCCAGTAAGTCTTTTATTTTTCAACTTCCTTTAGGAGACCAAGCTGACCAGCAAAGGTGTCTGTCATTAGAGGGTTGAGACAAACCATTTTCCACACACAGGGGTGCTTACAATAGTCAGCTTTTATTCATTTTGTTAAAAATGTATCCCAAAACTAAAGAAAAAAAATGTTTCTGTAACTGCTTAAAAAATTTAGCTTTAATTTGTTTAAATGATGTAAAGTCCATCTAAATCTTCCAGTCCATCTAATACTACCCTCTCCACAGGGTGACAATGGTGCTGTCCAAGGGTGGCTGCAATGCTCTTCTAGAGATGCAGTGGAGGAGTGAGTGTAGCCACAGTAAGACGTGTTTTATTGGCTGAGTAACCAGATGAAAATAAAGTGAAAAATGCCTTGCGTTGAAAACGAATGCAGCCACTACATCTAAGGATTGGTAAGATGCAATATACAGTATTCAATTCTAGTTTTTAGGCTTCAAAACTCTTTAAACTTACTTCCAACATTCAACCACACTATCTCCTCAGAGCAGCAAACTGCCAACATCTCTCCCCTCCCATGTTCTGTCCTCACAACAACTTTCCTCTCCCATGGGTTCTCTTTATCAACAGATCTCTCCCTCATGTGATGTCCTTATCAACAGATCTCTCCCTCATGTGATGTCCTTATCAACAGATCTCTCCTTCATGTGATGTCCATACCAACAGATCTCTCCCTCATGTGATGTCCATACCAACAGATCTCTCCCTCATGTGATGTCCTTACCAACAGATTTCTCCCTCATGTAATGTCCTTACCAACAGATCTCTCCCTCATGTGATGTCCTTACCAACAGATCTCTCCCTCATGTGATGTCCTTATCAACAGATCTCTCCTTCATGTGATGTCCTTACCAACAGATTTCTCCCTCATGTGATGTCCTTACCAACAGATTTCTCCCTCATGTGATGTCCTTACCAACAGATTTCTCCCTCATGTGATGTCCTTACCAACAGATCTCTCCCTCATGTGATGTCCTTACCAACAGATTTCTCCCTCATGTGATGTCCTTACCAACAGATTTCTCCCTCATGTAATGTCCTTACCAACAGATCTCTCCCTCATGCGATGTCCTTACCAACAGCTTTCCCCTCCCACATGCTTTACTGGTCAACTCTCCTCCTCCCATATGCTTTCTTTGTTAACAGCTCTCCCCTCTTATGGGCTGTCCTTACCAACAGCTCTTTCCCTTCCATGTGCTGCCCTTGTCAACAAATTTCCCCTCCTATGTGCCACTTTTGCCAACAGCTCTTTCCCTCCAACATGATGTCCTTGCCAACAGTTCTCCTCCTTGCATGTGCTGTGCTTGCCAACAGCTCCCCTTTCTCATACTGTGCTTGCCAACAGCTCTACTTTTTCTATATGCTGTGCTTGTCAATGATTTTCTTCCTTCCATGCACTGGGATTGCCAACAGCTCTCCCCTCCAATGGGCTTTACTGGTCAACAGCTCTCCTCCTCCCACATACTTTCTTTGTTAACAGCTCTCCCCTCCCATGTTCTGTCCTCACAACAATTTTCCTCTCCCGTGAGCTGTCCTTGCCAACAGCTTTCTCTCTCTCTGCCATGTGCTGTCCTTGCTAACAAATGTCTCCTCCTACATTCTGCCTTTGCCAACAGCTCTTTCCCTCCAACATGATGTCCTTGCCAACAGCTCTTCTCCTTCTTGTACTGGGCCTGCCAACAGCATTTTCCTTCCACATGCTGTGCTTACAACAGCTCTCCCCCTTCCACATGCTGGGCTTTCCATCATCTATACTCCTTCCAGGTGCTGGGATTGCCGACAGCTTCCCTCCTTCTACATGTACTTTGCAACAGCTTGCCCCCTTCCACATGCTGTTGTCCTTGCCTTTAGATCTACTCCTTCCATGTGCTGGGCTTGTCAACAGTTTTCCTCCTTCCATGTGTTGGGCTTGTCAACAGCTTCCCCCCTTCGACATGTTGTACTTTCTAACAGCTTTCCCCCTTCCACCTGTTGTACTTTCCAACAGCTCTCTCCCTTCCACGTGCTGTGCTTGCCATCAGTTCTACTCCTTTCGTGTGTTCTGCTTGCCAACAGCTCTACTCCGTCTATGTGCTGGGCTTGCCAACAGCTTTCCTCCTTCCATGTGCTGGGCTTGCCAACAGCTTTCTGCCTTCAACAACTTCCCAACAGCTCTTTTCCTCCCACAATTCTGTGCTTGCCAACAGCTCTCCCCTTTTCACGTTCTGTGCTTGCCAACAGCTCTCCCACTTTTATGTGATGTCCTTACAGACAGCTCTTCCACTTTTATGTCCTTACTCTTGCTTCCCATCAGCTCTCTCCCTTCTGCAGGATGTCCTTCCCAACAGCTCTCCTCCTCCCACATGCTCTGCTTGCTAACAGCTAGGGATGAGCCGAACACCCCCCGGTTCAGATCCAAAACATGCGAACGGACCGAAAGTTTGCGCGAACTTTCGAACACCGTTAAAGTCTATGGGACTCGAACATGAGAAATCAAAAGTGCGAATTTTAAAGGCTAATATGCAAGTTATTGTCCTAAAAAGGGTTTGGGGACCCGGGTCCTGCGCCAGGGGACATGTATCAATGCAAAAAAAAGTTTTAAATATGCCCGTTTTTTCGGGAGCAGTGATTTTTATGATGCTTAAAGTGAGAAAATCAAAGTGAAATATTCTTTTAAATATCGTACCTGGGGGGTGTCTATAGTATGCCTGTAAAGTGGCGCGTGTTTCCCATGCTTAGAACAGTCCCTGCACAAAATTACATTTCTAAAGGAATAAAAGTCATTTAAAACTGCTTGCGGCTTTAATGTAATGTTGGGTCCCAGCAATATGGATGAAAATTATTGAGAAAAACGGCATGGGTACCCCCCACCCCCAGTCCATTACCAGGCCCTTTTGGGTCTTGTATGGATTTTAAGGGGAACCCCGCACCCAAATTAAAAAAAATATTTTTTTTTATAGGCCCTATATACTCTGAACACCAGTATACAGGCGGTCCCAAGAAAGACAGGGACTGTAGGTTTGTTCTTAAGTTGAATCTGTTTGTAATTTGGAACAGGTACATTTTGTAAGTGTAGCTCCAGCACAAGCTCCAACAATACTGCACCCTATCCTGCATCCTTCCCAGCTGCCAGCAGGGTCACCCAGTGTGCCATGAAAGATAGGTAACGATGACGCAGTGCATTATGGGCCGTGACGCGCCGCTCAAATTTGGTGCGAACGGCCCATAATGTTCGATCTTCGTTGAACGATCAAACAGCCAATGTTCGACTCAAACTCGAAGCTCATCCCTACTATCAGCACTCTCACCCACATGCTATCTCTGCCAACAGCTCCCCCCAGTGGAAATGTGTATAGTCTTCCACAGGGACTGGTTTTGGCTAAGTAAATTTCTTCTACGAAGGGCTGGATGTATATCTAAGTGCAAGAAATATAAATGGCTACTAAAATTTGTAATAAATAACACTGTAGAATGCTGATCCAGGCAGTATCTAACTACTTTCAGAGATCAGGATGGAAGGGACCACATTTCTTAGGACTGTTTTGCTATGCTGAGAATTAATTATGTTGTTTAAAAGGGACTGTTTCTCCCTAAATAAAAAGTCACCATACAATAGAAGATTGTTATACTCTATTAGATTGTAAGCTCTTCTGAGTGGGGCCCTCTTAATTCTCTTGTATTTTATTGTATTATAACTATATTGTCCCCCCTTTATATTGTAAAGCGCTACATAAACTGTTGGCGCTATATAAATCCTGTATAATAATAATACTCACCTGTTACTCTATAGGACATGTAATAACATAGGGACCGGTACATTAAACCGTAGCACATAAAGGGGGATGCAGGCATTCATCTCTCCCAGAAATACTGTATGAGATAGCTGTAGCTCTGGAACAGAAGGACAATTTCAACAGGCAGCAGGACGGGTAAATTGAAACTATCATTTATTGCAGGGAACTTTTGTTTCCATTTTTTTTTTTAAATGGTAGGGTCACTTTTCTTTGTGCTAAACTTGATAGACTTGTGCCTTTTTTCATTATAACTTAACTAACTTACCAAAACCTATGGAATAGTTCAGTCCAAATATTCAATCAGATAAACCAGCCTTAGAGTTGAAAAGTGTCTTCTTCTGTCTCTTTGGCTAACTACAAATTTCTTATTTGTAAAATAAAGATTGTATATAGATAGTATATAGAAAAGTATCAAATATAAGTAAGATTCAAAACATACAAACTTGAATTCCTCAAAGCAATAGCAGTGAACTTCCTGGTATGGGAGGATGCCTAGGCACTCCTGTGTATCCTGTTTATCAATGTAAAATGAAGCCTCTAACTGTTAGTCTCACCAGATTTGGAGTGAGATTTGGTGATACCACTACTCTGACGCTCACCGTTCTGACATGAGGAAGCAATACTCCACCTCTACCAAGATGGCCACCCCCGTACATAGCAGAGCACGTCATGGGAATCAGAACACGACATGGAAAGTAGCGGGCTAGGAGAGTCAAATCAACAGTTAAATATTTATGTGGTCCCAGTTAATCCCTGGGGGTAGGTGTCCAGTAGCTGTCAGTGAGGGAGCATAAATAATTTGAGGCCTAGCGCAAAGGAGTTCTTGTCCAGGGGGAGATGATTCCAGCCTGAAGGGCTGCTGCCCTCTCAGGCAGCCCAGCTGAAATTTACCTGGAGCTCATCGAGGTCCAGCTATGCTAAAGCTGGGGGGACTATTTGCTAAGAAACTCTGATGCTAACGATGGGGATTTTTGGTCTGGAGAGTCCAGTAAGGAAATGTCTGCCTGACACAGGAGGGAGGCATCCAAACACCCAAGGACTTGTGAGTACAGACCTGAGTGTAGGAACTGGGTGACTTTTGCTGCTGTTAACCCCCTGGTGCACCAATACTAAGGCTTGCCGGGCCAGGATCATTGCTTATGGTGTCCCAATGCTGTCCGTTCCCTGAGATATTGTTGAAGGGACTGTTCTAATGCCGCGTACACACGGTCGGACTTTTCGGCTACAAAAGTCCGACAGCCCGTCCGACAGAGTTTCGACGGACTTTTGGTGGACTTGCGGCGGACTTGCGGCAGACTTTCTAACGAACGGACTTGCCTACATACGATCACACAAAAGTCCGACGGATTCGTACGTGATGACGTACACCGGACTAAAATAAGGAAGTTGATAGCCAGTAGCCAATAGCTGCCCTAGCGTGGGTTTTTGTCCGTTGGACTAGCATACAGACGAGCGGATTTCTGGGTCCGGCGGAGTTACGACGTAAAGATTTGAAGCATGTTCCAAATCTAAAGTCCGTCAGATTTGTGGCTGGAAAAGTCCGTTGAAAGTCCGGGGAAGCCCACACACGATCGGATTGTCAGCCGACTTTCGGCGTCCGTCGGACTTTTGTAGACGAAAAGTCCGACCGTGTGTACGCGGCATAAGAAGTATCTGCAGAGTGAGAAGTGTTCATTGTTCTGGAGTATCCTACAGCTCCTGGTACCCTATCCAAATTGTGTAGCAATAAATACAGAAAAAGGCAAACCCCTAAACTGTTTAATTGTGTCACAGGAGTGAATGTTGCTGTGTGCCTGCCTCTGCACTGGTCCAAATCATTTGGTGGAGGGGGATTATGGTGTGGTGTTTTTTTTCAGGGGTTGGGCTTGGCCCCTTAGTTCCAGTGAAGTGAACTTTTAAGGCGTCAGCATACCAAGATATTTTGGACAATTTCATGCTCCCAACTTTGTGGGAACAGTTTGGGGATGACCCCTTCCTGTTCCAACATGACTGAGCACCAGTACACAAAGCAAGGTCCATAAAGACATGGATGAGTGAGCTTGGGGAAGAGGAACTTAACTGGAACCAAAGGGTGGGCTAACTCAATATTGAACCCTACAGACTAAGACTAGGATGCCATTAAAGATCATGTGCGTGTAAAGGCAGGCGCCTCAATACTTTTGTATGTGTATTTAACTTTATGTATTTCGTATGTGTATTTAGCTGTTTGGCTGGAGGGTTAGCTTTAACCGCTAGCCGACCAGCTGCTGCAGTTATACTGCGGCAGGTTGGCAGGGCTGCACAAATCACCGTAGCTGTACGTTGCTTCTTTTAGATGTCACAGCAGGCACGCGCCCGCTGCGTGTCCCTGGAGCTGATGCTCGCGTCCGGCGGGTGTGATGACCGCCGAGCACCCGCGATCGCTCGTGACAGAGCGAGAACCGAGATCTGTGTGCATAAACACACAAATCTCTGTTCTCTCAGGGGAGAGGAGAGAGATTGTGTGTTCATACTAAGTATGAACACCGATCTCTCTCCTCCCCTAGTCAGTCCCATCCCCCTACAGTTAGAACACACCTAGGGAAAACAATTAACCCTTTGATCGCCCCCCAGTGTTAAACCCTTCCCTGCCAGTGACATTTATACAGTAATCAGTGGCTATTTTTAGCTCTGATCGCTGTATAATTCAATGGTCCCAAAATAGTGTCAAAAGTGTCCGATCTGTCCACCGCAATGTCGCAGTCCTGATAAAAATCGCAGATCGCCGCCATTGCTAGTAAAAAAATAATAATAATAATGACATAAATAATCCCCTATTTTGTAGACGCTATAACTTTTGCGCAAACCAATCAATATACACTTATTGCAATTTTTTTTACCAAAAACATGTAAAAGAATACATATCGGCCTAAACTGAGGAAAAATAGTTTCGTTTTTTTTTTAAATTGGGATATTTATTATAGCAAAAACTACAAAATGTTGTGTTTTTTTTTTCAAAATTGACGCTTTTTTTTTTGTTTATAGCGCAAAAAATAAAAACCGCAGAGGTGATCAAATACCACCAAAAGAAAGCTCTATTTATGGGGAAAAAAAGGACCTCAATTTTGTTTGGGTACAACCTGGCACGAACGCGTAATTGTCAGTTAAAGCGACGCAGTGCCATATCGCAAAAAATGGTCTGGTCAGGAAGGGGGCAAATCTTTCCGGGGCTGAAGTGGTTAAAGACAATGACAAAAATGACCCCAAAACATTATAGCTCCTTTTCAAGTTTTTATTCCTTGCAACCAGAGAAGTGTGAAAATTGCTGAATCCTCTTACACTGGAAGGGAACATTGGAATTCTTTTTCAGTGGTTGTGTTGATTTTCAATAGAATATATGCTGTGCAGGAAACGAGAGTCGAGAAGTGGACACATTCTAACAGCATTATCACTACGGGGATAAAATTACGGATTAGCCACCGCGATGTAACGCAAAGAGACAAGGAAGAAAAAATGGATGTACTTCTGGCGTTAGGCCTCGAGGGACTATAATTTACCTCGAAAAGTGACATTTGTCTCGACTCTGGACGGCGCGGCGCTCTCTAATAATATCTACCCCTGGCACAAGCTCATTTCCTGTAGTCACTTGTAAATAATCTGTTTTGATATAAGCGTTTGGCTGATAAGAGGATCGGCTGGATACTTGTGCCTCTGCCTTATGACTTATCTGATGTTCATAAGACGCGGTTTCTGGCAGGGGCCCCATCTCACACATTCAAACCACGTACCAGCTTGTAAGAGTATCATGATGTAAACTGGGCTGATTGTGTTACTCAAGCACCACGTCCCAGTCATGCAGAGGAAACAACACACCATAAAGAAAGTCAGGACTTTATGGGGCTCATTCACATTATAGCGTACATTAAAATCCATGAAAAAAACACATGCATTGATATACATTTTCTAATAATGCTGGTACGTGTTGTTGAAACATCTCCACCCAAAAACTGAAACACTGCTATCTGCTTTTGCTTATGTCTATTTAATAATGCCGGCATGTTATTTTTACTTAACCGTCTGTAGACCTGTCCACATTACAATGCTTTATTATCTCCCTTGAGAGAGAATTGATTGCTGTGCCCTGGGGTGGCAATCAAACACCCCGAGTACAAGTGTGCCACATCCTAACAAATTGAGAAAATTGAGTAATAGGAAAAATGGACTTTGACGGCACGTATAGAAAAATATAACACATTTTTAAAAGTTCACATAAATTACAAATGTATACAGTGCACATTTAATAAAACACACAATTTGTACATAGAGAAGGACCCGTTGGTTGGCCCAAGGGGAATACCACTTGTGTACTTCCTGTGGGGCTATACTATTTGCATCAGAAAAAGCCCACACTAAGATATGGCATTGACGGTTGGGCATAGGTGTGCGCCGCCTATTGCATTAGGGTGTACACCCCAAAGCTCAAAAACATGTGCATGTATGTATGTGTAATATATACACACACACTCTTATAAATAAATGTAAAAAGAACATTTAAAATGTATTAAAACATGGACGTGTTAGTAGGGCAGAGGTTGATGTCAGTAGTTATTTATTATTCTATTTTTGTATTATTTTTTACAATTTTTTTTTTTTAGGAACCCCATTGGGTGGTTTTGGTGAAACATCAGCAGGGGGAATCTGCGCCGCATGGGGTGATTAGGGTGTGCCTGGGCACACCCGGCACACCCCCTGCGCACACCTATGCTCTTGGGTGTTCAAAGGTCCTTGAAGAATTTAAATTGCTACACATGTTTCACGACTATAAATGTTGCTTCTTCAGGAGCTTCTGTATTTCTAGTTAGAAGAACAAACTTCAATTAGAGTAAGATATAAACAGTAGAATGTAAAATTATTGGGGTGCATACACACATGCATAACCATATGAATAAAATATGAACTCACCACAAATGGTGCTAGAAAGGATTTCAGTGCTCACCCATACCAGTATGACGCAGCAGCTGGACAGCCACCTCTCCAATAGGGGAGGAAGACCAGGAGACCTGGCGCCGAACACAGCAAAGGACCAGCACATAAGGTGGAATATGGGGGTGCACCAGGTAATTATGGATATGAGATATACAGGTAAATGCTAAACTGGCTTTTATAGTAATAGGTGTATGTTGCAGTAAGCATTGCCATACTTACAATAATAAGGTATAGCCTTAAATTTGCCCATAAGCACTAAAGGAGCCTTATATAAAGGACAGGCCTGTCTGTAAGACATAGAATGTATTTAAGTTTTTCCATCCATATATCCAGGCATATTCAATGCCAGTAAGACAGGATATAGTTAAGTATAAAATACTGCATTTTTTTTTTTTTATCGTGCAAAAAATAAAAACAGCAGAGGCAATCAAATACCACCAAAAGAAAGCTCTATTTGTGGGAAAAAAGGACGTCAATTTTGTTTGGGTACAACGTCGCACGACCGCGCTATTGTCAGTTAAAGCGACGCAGTGCCGAATCGCAAAAAATGCTCTGGTCTTTGGGCAGTCAAATAGTCCGGGGGCTGAAGTGGTTAATTTAATTTTAATTTTAAAGTTGGACACACATATACATGAATGAGCAAACCAACATAATATTACCTTGAATTTATCATAAGGTCCTTAGGCAATATGCCTGGAAGAAACCAGCTTATACGGCCACACACTGGATCAGCAGTGTTGGTGGTGTGTCCTATAGAGGTAAACATGGTAAGTACGACCATAAGTATAAGGAAGCACCTAAGGCTGCAGGCAGCCCTATTAAGGGGGCCTGAACATATACAGCAACCGAACATACCTGAGAAAAATTATATTGCTGCTGTTGATCCCACATATGGGGTAACCGGTCGGTCGGTCAGTGTGCAAGGTAAGCTGGGTGCCTCCGTCCCTCAGAGCACCTGGGGACTGGAGTCCCAGCCTTGCCGTTTTGTGCACGGCGTCTGACGTCACTCGGACCGGCCGCCAGTACACCGCAAATGCGCCAATTGGTGCATGCGCACTGGACACCCACATTGCGGTCCCAGTGCTCACCACAAGGGGCGATTGCGGAAGTACCAGGAGACATCAGATGGATGGCGTCTCCATAATTGCCAGGGGGAGACACATGTCCCCTGCTCCTCCTCCCCCGGGACCGAGGTCGAGGCGGGCGGGACATGACACCCACGGATTGGGCGGCCGCATACCCCACAGTGCTGGGCGCCACCTATCCCGCACCTAGTACCAGTGGTCAAAAGGGTGAACTACAGCCGCGTTCCAGCATGTGGCAAAGGAAGAAACACTCATACAAAGATAATAAACCATGCATGTACTAGCCATGCTATAACGAAAATGCCAAGAATGCCCTTAGCAGAAAAACTAAATATTTATATTAAACAGTGCAGGTACATACAGTCTCTGCTACATAACTTTATTGTCAAGGTACACATAAACTGCAAAATTGATACCTATTTAAATCAATAACTACTATATTAACATTATATTGAAAAGGATTGATGGTGAGTAACACCAACAGGATGTATGCTAACGAAAATCTGTATCAGGAAAACAATTCTCCACCAGAATATTGACATAGACTTTAATAGTGTCCCATGGATATGGGTACCTGGTATCCGTACACCCATGGGTGAACATAGGGAATCATCCAGGAATCTAGAGATCCATCCCACGATCCCTTAAAGGAAGGGCCGGTAGGATAGCACCTCATTGATTCCTGGTGGTTTGGTTGCATCCAGGCGCTCAATCCAAAAAGTCTCTTTTTGGAGGATGCACTTGTCCCAGTTGCCGCCACGTGGGTCTTGGGGTACTACCTTCAAAACAACAAAATGAACCATAGTGGTATCAAATTTATGGTATAGGTCCAAGTGGCGGCTCACCAGGGTGAGCATTTTAGCAAACTGAGAATAATAGATGTGGTCATATGTACGCTTTCTAAGCTGACGAATCGTCTTCCCGACATAGAAAGCCCCACATCTACACACCATCAATAAATCACTACCGGTGTGTTGCAGGTTGCATGAAAGCATAGGAACATTTCAATGGTTTGTAGGCCTAGTTCATGGGATATGCTAGAGTATAATGCCTCTACATCGATTGTAACCAAGAGGGCGTCTGGAGGGATTGACAATCCGTTCAGGAGTTTGAGGAGGTCTGATGTATCTCTCACATAGGAGGGAAGTCCGATAACGTGGGGCATGAGGAAAAAGTCCACAAAACTGCTTGCATTCACTGTAATGGAGCCTATTCCTGTCACTATGGGTCTACCTGGGGGTGTGTCTCTATTCTTGTGTATTTTTGGAATGGTATAAAAAATAGCTTCTCTTGGAAAAGGTGTATTGAGAAATTCATATGTTTGTTTGTCAATTAGGGCATCCATAAAAGCCATGTAAATTAGCAGTTTGTATTCTAATTTAAACTGAGCTATGGTATCGGTCGTGATTGGCCTATACCACTCAGCATTTTTCAATGTGAGGCCTTAGGCAAAACTTAGACATGAGGCCCCACTGTATTAAGAGGGTACAGTATAGGGGAGTGGACAGTACAGGGGGTAGGTAAGTGGGCATAATAAAGATATATTTTCCTCAAGAAGAAAGAAAGAAAGAAAGAAAAGAAAGAAAGAAAGAAAGAAAGAAAGAAAGAAAGAAAGAAAGAAAGAAAGAAAGAAAGAAAGAAAGAAAGAAGGGGGATGGGGAAAGAAAGAAAGAAAGAAAGAAAGAAAGAAAGAAAGAAAGAAAGAAAGAAAGAAAGAAAGAAAGAAAGAAAGAAGGGGGATGGGGAAAGAAAGAAAGAAAGAAAGAAAGAAAGAAAGAAAGAAAGAAAGAAAGAAAGAAAGAAGAGGGATGGGGAAAGAAAGAAAGAAAGAAAGAAAAGAAGAAAGAAAAGAAAGAAAAGAAAGAAAGAAAGAAAGAAAAGAAAGAAAGAAAGAAGCGGGGATGGGGAAAGAAAGAAAGAAAAGAAAGAAAGAAAGAAAGAAAGAAAGAAATAAAGAAAGAAAGAAAAGAAAGAAAGGAAAGAAAAAGAAAGAAAGAAAGAGGGGGGGGATAGGGGAAAAATGAAGGAAAAGAGAAAGAAAGAGACAAAAAGAATGGAAAAGAAAGAAAGAGAAAGGGGGGTGGAGACGGAAGGGAAGGAAGCGCATCCCCTACATCAGTGTACTTCACTGGGAAGGCAAGTAGGGACTGGATGGGATGGGATGGATGGATCAGACTCCCCTTTTCCTGGGCTCCAGCTTGAATCTTCCCGCCCACCACATCCCCCTTCTCTGAGGCAGAACAGAGAACACTGCCGAGGGGAGTGGGCGGGGCAGACACAGGAGGAAGAGGGCGGGAGGAGGAGGGGCAGAAGCTCTCTCTCCTCTTCTGTCTGGCTGTGCGGGCAGAAGGGGGAGATCTGTCAGAGCTCTACTGTGCGGCTCTCCCTCCCTGTCTGTGATCCGGAGATATATGTGAGCTCGGATCACAGGTCTCACTTGCCGCCTGTTATCTCTCCCCTGTAGCAGAGCGAGGGGACTTGGGACGGAGATCTCTGCTGCTGAATGAGGCGGCTCTCTAATTAGGTAAACAATCCAGCTGTGCGAGGCCCCTATGACTGCGAGGCCTGAGGCCACCGCCTATTTTGCCTAATTAGAGAGCCGCCTCTGTATATATATATATATATATATATATATATATATCACCCTCACTTCTGTCCTCGCCTTATTACTGCACCCAGCAACTCCTGCTAATTATAAAGCCACACACAAAAAAAAATCTCCAGGACCCTGGGGCATGTCCCTTCATATAAATCCCACTGCTATATTACCTCCCTCACCCTCCTGCTTGTCCTAACCTCTGGAGATATATCCCCAAACCCCGGGCCTCCATCATTTAACTGTACCCCATGCACCCAAAACCCTGCACCCTCTGGCAGCAGCCGCAATCAACACAATTTAGTTCCCAATTCTATTCTTACAAAGACCAGACTCCCTTTCTCTTGTGCCCTTTGGAATTCCTGCTCTGTCTGCAACAAGCTCACCTCTCTCCATGACCTCTTTATCGCTAACTCATTTAATCTACTTGCCATTACCAAAACCGGCTTCATGAATCCAACACTGCTGCCCTATCCCATGGTGGTCTTCCCTGGACTCACTCCCCCAGATCCAGTGGATGTAAGGGAGGAGGTGTCGGAATCCTTCTAGCTCCACATAGCACCTTTTAGGTGCTTCAGCCACCTCCCTCTCTGTCACTCTTCTCTTTCGAAGCACACTGCATTCGTCTTTTCACTCCAGTTTCCTTAAGGAAATGTGATCTACCGGCCCCCTGGACCAGTATCAACCTTTTTTGATGACTTCTCTGCCTAGCTACCGTACTTTCTTTCTTCTGAAATTCCCATTCTGGGTGACTTCAACATCCCTATTAATACTAACACTCCTGCCACTTCCAAACTTCTCAGCCTAACATCCTCCTTTGACCTGAAGCACTGGATACACGCTCCTACTCACTCTGAAGACAATACCATTGACCTTGTTTTCTCTCACCTTTGCACTCCATGCAACCTCTCTAACTATCCATTCCCTCTCCCTCCAACCGCCTAAAAGTTACCCGCAGAAACCTACGTCATCTCAACCCTTCTCTTCTCTACTCTGCTACCGACAACCTCTACGACAAAATTTCATCCCTATCCTGCACCAACCTAGCCACTTCTGTCTACAATGCTTCACTTCTAGCCTCACTGGACTCACTGGCCCCCCTGACTACACACAGAATCAGGCCCTGACCCCTTCAACCTTGGCAAACAGATAGATGATGCTAGAAGTCTGAAAAAACATAGTCGTGTTCATGAGCGCCTGTGGCATAAGACTAATGCCCCGTACACACGGTCGGATTTTCCGACGGAAAATGTGTGATAGTCCCTTGTTGTCAGAAATTCCGACCGTGTGTAGGCTCCATCACACATTTTTCATCGTAATTTCCGACACACAAAGTTTGAGAGCTTGTTATAAAATTTTCCGACAACAAAATCCGTTGTCGGAAATTCCAATCGTGTGTACACAAATCCGACACACAAAGTGCCACGCATGCTCAGAATGAATTAAGAAACAAAAGCTATTGGCTACTGCCCTGTTTCTAGTCCCGATGTACGTGTTTTACGTCACCAAGTTCAGAATGATTGGATTTTCCGACAACTTTGTGTGACCGTGTGTATGCAAGACAAGTTTGAGCCAACATCCGTCGGAAAAAATCCATGGATTTTGTTGTCGGAATGTCCGATCAATGTCCGACCGTGTGTACAGGGCATGAGTCTCAGAAAGATTTCAACCAATATAAATCTGCCCTCTAGAAATACAATTCCAGCTTCCTCACTGCCAAGCAGACCTATTTTATCACTCCCATTAGCAACTTATCATCGCGTCCCCGTCAACTCTTCTTTACCTTCAACTCTCTACTTCGTCCTCCACTGCCTCCACCCACCAACTCACTTACTGCCCAGGAGATCGCCAATCACTTCAAACAGAAGATTGGTATAATTCATGAGGAAATCTCTACTGTTTAGATACCCTCCACGCTTTATACGTCATGTCCACAGGTACAATCATTACTTCCCTCTTTCAACCCCACCACTATGGACGAGGTTGCTAAACTACTTTCTAACGCCCACCTTACCACCTGCCCTCTGGATCCTGTTCCCTCACAAATGCTACGTTCACCCTCTGGCTCTATGCTACACTCTCTAACCCACATCTTCAATCTCTCCCTCTCTTCTGGCATCTTCCCCAGCTCTCTAAAACATGCACTTGTCAGACCCATACTTAAAAAGCCCTCACTGGACCTATCCAATCTTAACAACCTACACCCCATCTCCTGGCTCCCCTTCTTATCCAAACTCTTTGAACGTCTGTCTACAACCAACTGGGCATCCACCTTGCTGATAATAGCCTTCTTGATTCCCTTCAGTCTGGATTTTGTCCACAACACTCCACAGAAACTGCTCTCCTAAAATGAACAAACGATCTACTAACGACCAAAACCAATCGACACTATTCTGTACTCCTACTCCTGGACCTCTCTGCTGCCTGTGATACGGTTGACCACCCCCTCATCCTCAAAAAACTCCACACCTTTGGGCTCCGTGACTGTACTCTTCGCTGGTTCTCTTCCTACTTATACAACCGCACCTTTAGCATTTCATACAACTCTACTTCCTCCTCTCCTCTTCCTTTCTCTGTTGGGGTCCCCCAAGGTTCTGTTCTTGGACCTCTCCTATTTTCAATCCACACCTCTTCCCTGGGTCAGCTGATAGCCTCCCATGGCTTCCAATACCACCTCTACGCTGATGATACCCAAATCTATTTCTCTACTCCTCAGCTCACCCCCTCTGTCTCCTCAGGTATCACTAATTTACTATCAGATATATCAGTCTGGATATCACACCACTTCCTCAAACTCAATCTATCCAAAGCCAAACTTATAATTTTTCCTCCCCCATATGCCCTTTTTGCTTCCCCTGATCTCTCTGTCAAAATCGATGGCACAACTATAAACCCATCCCCGCATGCCAAGGTTCTAGGTGTAGTCCTGGACTCTGAACTCTTTTTTAAGGAACCATGTCCAAACACTGTCCAAATCTTGTCGCCTCAACTTCCGCAACATCTCCAAAATACGCTCCTTTCTAACCAATGACACAACAAAGCTCTTAATTCACTCCCTGGTCATCTCTCGCCTCGACTACTGCAACTCCCTTCTCATTGGCTTACCTCTACATAGTCTATCACCTCTTCAGTCCATCATGAATGCTGCTGCCAGACTCATCCACCTTACCAATCGCTCTGTCTCTGCTACCCCTCTCTGTCAATCCCTGCACTGGCTTCCACTCACCCAACAAATTAAATTCAAAATACTAACAACTACTTACAAAGCCATCCACAATTTAGCCCCCAGTTACATCACTAGCTTGGTCTCTAAATACCAACCTACTCGTTCTCTTTGTTCCTCTCAAGACCTTCTGCTCTTTAGCTCCCTCGTCACCTCCTCCCATGTTCGCCTCCAGGACTTTTCCAAAGCCTCTCCAAACCTATGGAATGCCTTACCCCAATCTGTCCGCTTATTTCCTACTTTATTAGCTTTTAGACGATCCCTGAAAACCCTTCTCTTCAGAGAAGCCTACCCTACCCACACCTAACAACTGTATTTTCATTTTCTCCATCAGCTCATCCCCCACAGTTATTACCTTTTGTTCCAATTGACCCTCCCTTCTAGATTGTAAGTTCTAACGAGCATGGCCCTCTGATCCCTCCTGTATTGATTTGTATTGTAAGTGTACTGTCTGCCCTCATGTTGTAAAGCGCTGCACAAACTGTTGGCGCTATATAAATCCTGTATAATAATAATAATAATATACATTGGCATCCGTTTTTAAGGCAAATTTCAGTGCTTTTTATTATCTATTGACTTCTGTTAATGTGCGTTTTATTTTCATGTAATTTTTTTTCCCACATCAATTATGAGTGTTTAATATGCATTTTGTATGTGTTTTTGTGCATTGCGGTAAAGAAAAATGCTGCATACTTTCAAACAGCTCTGCATTGCACAAAATACGAGCTCTCAGTACTATGGGACTTTCAGTACTATGGGGCTCTCAGTACTATTGGGACTCTCAGTACTGTGGGGCTCTCCATACTATGGGGCTCTCAGTACTATGGAGCTCTCCGTACTATTGGGACTCTCAGTACTATGGAGCTCTCAGTACTGTGGGGCTCTTAGTACTGTGGGGCTCTCAGTACTACGGAGCTCTCAGTACTACGGGGCTCTCAGAACTACAGAGCTCTCAGTACTATGGCAGTCTCAGAATTATGTCAATCTTAGTACTGTGTCAGTCTCAGTACTATTGAGCTTTACAGTACTATGGTGCTCACACTACTATGGGAATCTTAGTACTATGGGGCTCATGTTGCTATGGAACTCTCAGTACTATGAAACTCACAGTACTATGGGGCTCTCAGTACTAAGGGGATCTCAGTATTATGGAGCTCACAGCACTATAGGGCTTTCACAACAATGGAGCTCACAGTACTATGGGGCTCTCAGTGCTATGGGCTTCTCGGTACTCTGGAGCTTACAGCAGTATTAAGATCTCAGTACCATGGGGATCATGATACTATGGAACCCGCAATACTATGGGGCTCCCGGTACTATGGGGATAACAGTATTATGGAGCTCACAGCACTATGGGGCTCTCAGTACTATGGGGCTCTCAGTATAAAGCACCGAAAAATCAAGCATTTTAAATACAGCTTTTTTAAATAAAAATGTTTTATTCACTTGCAATGTGACTTGGAGCCTGCTGGAAAATTTGACTGCTTCAGAAAGTACAGCTTCTCCTTACTTGCACATTATTTTCTCTTCTGGGGGTGTCTGTGCTGGCCCAGCTTTTCCTCCCTTCCTTCACATCCCTAAATAAACTTTTATGTGCTGTAGCTGCAGCACTGTATCTGCAGGAGATGGAGTGAAAGGGAATACTATAGAGGGTCACTTGGGTGACAGCTCTAAGTCTGCTATGGCTGCTGACATCACATCCAAGATGGCGGCTCCCAGCAGCAGTCTCAGGGCTTTTAGATGTCTACACAAGGGAGGCCTTTACAGGTACACAACATCCATAAATTAAATGAAATGTATGTATAATCCTATAGAAGGTTGTTGTTGAAATGAATGGTCTGGTGACAGGGTAGCTTTAAAAAATCTATTGTGTTCAACCAGGTCAAACCTGTAAAAGAGACTACATCCTTGTTTTAGAGGGTTGCTCCCTCTGATAGTCTCTTCTATTTCCTGTGGCGAGTTCCCGGACTTGCGAACCTGCTGTGCTTGATATAGAAGGCTCCCACCATCCTACCTGGATTTGTGTGGGAACACACAAAGGTGAGTGTAAATACCCCTTTGGGGTGGGAATACACAAATATGGGTGGGAAAATCCCTTTGGGGGTGGGAATACACAAGATTGGGCTCAAAATCTCTTTGGGGGTGGGTACACAAGTGTGAATAGGAATACCGCTTTGGAGGTGGGAACACGTATGAGTGGGCTTATATACCCCTTTTGGGGCCAGAACACACAAAGGTGGCCTGGAATACCCCTTTGGGGTTGGGAACACACAAGAGTGGGTAGGAATAACCCCTTCGGGGGGTGGGATCACACGAGAGTGGGCTTGAATACCCCTTGGGGGCTGTAATACACAAAGGTCGCCTGGACTGGAATATCCCCTTTGGAAGCGGGAACACGCAGGAGTGGGCTGGAACACCTTTTTTGGGGCCAGAACACACAAAGGTGGCCTGGAATACCCCTTTGAGGGTGGGAACGCATGAGAGTGGGCTGGAATACCCCTTTTGGGGCCAGAACACACAAAGGTGGCCTGGAATACCCCTTTTTGGGGTGGGAACATACAAGAGTGGGTAGGAATACCCCTTTTGGGGGTGGGAACACACAAGAGTGGGCTTGAATACCCCTTTGGAAGTGGGAGTATGCAAGAGTGGGCTGCAATATCTCTTTGGGGGTGGGAACACACAAGATTTGGTGGGAACACACAAGAGAGGGCTGGAATACACCTTTGGGGGTGGAACACACAAAAGCAAGTGGGAATACTCCTTTGGGGGTGGGAACAAACAAAGGTGGACTGGAATGTCCTTT
Source organism: Aquarana catesbeiana (assembly GCF_042186555.1). NCBI lineage: Eukaryota > Metazoa > Chordata > Amphibia > Anura > Ranidae > Aquarana > Aquarana catesbeiana. The sequence goes on along the minus strand of NC_133333.1, from coordinate 234,107,807 downwards.
TTGGGAGTGGGAATGCACAAGAGTCGGTGGGAATACCCCTTGTGGGGTGGAAACACACGAGAGTGTGTGGGAATACCCCATTTGGGGGTGGGAACACACAAAGGTGGGTTGAAATACCCCTTTGGGGATAGGAATACACAAGCATGTGCTGGAATATCCTTTTGGGGGTGGAAACACACAAGAGTCGGTGGGAATACCCCTTGTGGGGTGGAAACACACAAGAGTGTGTGGGAATACCCCATTTGGGGGTGGGAACACACAAAGGTGGGTTGAAATACCCCTTTGGGGATAGGAATACACAAGCATGTGCTGGAATATCCCTTTGGGGGTGGGAACACATAAGATTGAGCGGGAATACCCCTTTGGGGGGGTGGGGGGTGGGAACACATGATGTTGGGCTGGAATACCCCTTTGGGGGTAGGAACACACAAGAGTGAGTGGGAATACCCCTTTGGGGATGGAAACACACAAAGGTGGTCAGGAACACCCAAAGCTGCCAGGTGGATAGGAGCAGAGTGTGGAATTCTGCTAAAGAGATCTCACTTCACGAGTACCCAAAACATATAAGGATCCGGGGGCTGACCTAGCACCCCATGCTCCATCTATGACTAAACTAACACTTGTGGGTGGACAGACACTTTAAATCACTATCCTCCTCTTAGTTTAGGCTGGAGTTATTCACAGATATGATCCATTTGGCAGCAGGGTCATATGTGAGATTTAGGAAGTGGTATGGGATATGAGATTATTGCTGGGGGTGCGACAAAAGACTATTGATCCTTTTTTTTCCCCACAAGGATAGAAAAATAACCGTCATATATTATTATTCTTGAGCTGCGGGCTTGCCGATCAGCCGTAAATAAGCGCATACGGATCCCATCTGCAGTCATCGGGATTATTACCTCCTGCTAAAGATTGCTTTAGGCCGCGGCAATTCATAATGCACGCCTGACTAGCTAGCATTGTTGATGTCATTGAGTAAATACCCTCCTCGCCGTATAATGGAACGGATAGAGAGCTGCGGATGCTTTGTCAAAACGTGCGCCACTTAGGATGTGCTCAAATTGGCTGCCGCCCGCCCCGCTGCTAACGCTTCGGCGTAATGTTGCTGGCGGCGGATGGATGAGACGATACGACCAGTGTCATATTTCACTCATGCAAATGAAGTCTTCTAAAACGTTTGATTAAATTGGAATTCTCGCTCTCCCTCTCTCCAGCGCTGAGAGAATGAACTTGTTTTCTTCTGAAAGTTAATTAAAACCAGGCAGGAGAAATTTCAAGGCCTGAGCGTAATTGAGGGTTTGATGAAAGAAAAATTGGGGGAAATTTAACCAATTTGTATGTCGAGCCAAAAAACGTTGTTTTCTGGTTTTGGATGAAGTGGGAAAGGATAAGAACTCCTGCCATGTTTGTACTACTACTGTATAAAAAAGAGATGAATATACCACGCAAAAATATGCAATACCATGTAAAATGAGGACTGCAGTGATTAACTAAGTGATATAAATCAGGTGACATACATAAACTAAATAAATGGCGCTATTCTGAAAACAACAAATAATAAGTGATAACATAAATGTAGCGCTAATAATGAAAAAACTGACAGTGATAAAATGGTCAGTGGGAATAACCCACTGAAGCAAAGAAAGTTGTGACAAATGAGAAACCAATAAATAGGTGAAGTTCAATAGTGACCAAATAGACCACAATGAAATGATAGTCCCATGATCAAGAATATATAAAGTGAGTCCAACATGAATGGGGAATCTTCAGGTCTGTGTATCATCAGTTTAAAGATCTTGAACAGGAGACAGATATAATATGCTTACCAGAAATGGTGGATTCGGATGCCGGTGACACCGAATCAGACAAGCTTAGAGATCCAAGATGGAAGTGGTTGTCCAAGGAACCCCGGATCTCAAGGGGAATCCTTCCTCTGTTTTCCCAATCGCGACTGCCCGTCCAGAGCGTAGCTACACTCTTCCCTACACTTGATTTTACTTATTTACGTGATCACGCTATCTTAACTGTTTTTTGGATTATTGGTGTCATCCAATAAATATACAATTTGATCTGCACCATTGGCGCTTTTTATATATTTTTTTGAGCTACACACACATCCGAGACTTCCATGAGGTTTGGATTTCCCTTCTTCCCTTCGTTCACTCTGGAAGGGCAGTCGCGATTGGGAAAACAGAGGAAGGATTCCCCTTGAGATCCGGGGTTCCTTGGACAACCACTTCCATCTTGGATCTCTAAGCTTGTCTGATTCGGTGTCACCCAGGGGCGTAACTAGAAATAGCAGGGCCCCATAGCAAAATGTTGTATGGGGCCCCCCTGCAAACAGCCCCCCCCCCCCCCCCACAGCTGCCCTAGTGTCAATGAAGCGTGACCTGTGCCCCATACAGCGTGACCTGTGCCCCATACAGCGTGACCTGTGCCCAATACAGCCTGGTCTGCCTGTGCCCCATACAGCCCCACCTATGCAGAGGAAGAGGCAAGCCACCCGGATCAGCAGAGAGCGGGTTTGCCCGCTGTAATAGCTTTCATTTGAATTTCCTGTCTTCCCGGGGCTCATCGTCACATAGCCCCACCTCTTGGCCCGACGCCTTTGATGACGTCACATGTCCCGCATTGGATCGGCGTTCTGTCTATCAAAGGCACCGGGCCAAAAGGTGGAGCTATGTGACGTGAGCCCCGGGAACACTGGAAGTTCTAATGAAAGCTCTTACATCGGGCAATTCAGCTCTCTGCTGATACGGACAGCTCGCCTCTTCCTTTCCTCTCTCTTCCCCTGGCTGGGAGACTGTGCCGGCGGTGCTCTTATCCTCACTGGGCCCCACTCGGCTGCAGGCCCCATAGCGCCCGCATTGGTCGCTATGGTGGTAGTTACGCCCCTGGTGTCACCGGCATCCGAATCCACCATTTCTGGTAAGCATATTATATCTGTTTCCTGTTCAAGATCTTTAAACTGATGATACATAGACCTGAAGATTCCCCATTCATATTGGACTCACTTTATATATTCTTGATCATGGGACTATCATTTCATTGTGGTCTATTTGGTCACTATTGAACTTCACCTATTTATTGGTTTCTCATTTGTCACAACTTTCTTTGCTTCAGTGGGTTATTCCCACTGACCATTTTATCACTGTCAGTTTGTTCATTCTTAGCGCTATATTTATTTTATTACATGTTTTGAATATTGGTCATATTTGTATGTAGCCGCTTTATTTCCATATACTGGGTTAGCGCAGTGTTATTTACATCTCATCCAACAAATAATAAGTGCTATAAGACAATAAATGTAAGTGAAAACATCATAAAGTGCAAAAAAGGACGAATAAATGAATACACTTCTGTGTATAGATGAGTCCTAATAACTGATGCAAAGAGTCCAAGGATAAAGTAGAAGTTCCACCACCAAGTGACTTGATGCAATTTTCTGTGGCACCCCACGCACAGTGATCGAAGACTCTTACCAGATAGCCGGGACCACCTATCTCTAGGATGATCAAACACGCAGGCAGAATACCCTCTGCGGGGTAGCGTTAGGCCAAGCCACTAGGTCACTGAAATGGTAGATTGATCCTTCACCATAATCACCCCTCACAGCGGGATGTCCCGATCATCCAGGAGAAAGAGGCGGATAATTGCAAGTCACTTGGTGGTGAAACTTTTATTTTATCCTTGGACTCTTTGCATCAGTTATTAGGACTATATCTATATAGTCCTATATCTATATATATATATCTATACACAGAAGTGTATTCATTATTCGTCCTTTTTTGCACTTTGCACTTTATGATGTTTACACTTACATTTATTGTGTTACAGCATGTATTATTTGTTTTTTGCAGACTAGCGCAATTTATTTAGTTTATGTTTGTACTACTGTCCACGCTCCCCTCAATTCCTGTCCTGCTGACAACAGTTTCACTAGAAGTGAGCGAAAATTTGCAACGGTATTGGTCTTTTCACGAGGGAAGCCAGGGGGTGATAAAAATGGCTTTTAATGACTTCTTGGGTTTCCCCAATCCTGATCATATTCTTGTGACAAAAAAAACAGCCCCTCATTAGCCTAATTATTTTTTTACAAATTAAAAAAAAAACAGACAGCAAAAAAAAAAAAATCAAATAAAAAATTTAGAACAGGGCCCAAAATTGAGCAAATACACAAAAAGGACAAACACGTTAAAAAAAAAATGAAAAAAATACAAAGACCATAAAGGAATCTATTCATCAAAATTATCACTCAAAATTTTCATTTTTCAACTAGATTTGGTTGTGTGAAACTTGGATGAAAACATAGTTACATAGTTACATAGTAGGTGAGGTCGAAAAAAGACACAAGTCCATCAAGTCCAACCTATGTGTGTGATTATATGTCAGTATTACATTGTATATCCCTGTATGTTACGGTCGTTCAGGTGCTTATCTAATAGTTTCTTGAAACTATCGATGATCCCCGCTGAGACCACCGCCTATGGAAGGGAATTCCACATCCTTGCCACTCTAATGCCCCGTACACACGGTCGGATTTTCCGATAGAAAATGTCCGATCAGAGCGTGTTGTCGGAATTTCCGACCGTGTGTGGGCTCCATCGGACATTTTCCATCGGATTTTCCGACACACAAAGTTGGAGAGCAGGAGATAAAATTTTCCGACAACAAAATCCGTTGTCGGAAATTCCGATCGCGTGTACACAAATCCGACGGACAAAGTGCCACGCATGCTCAGAATAAATAAAGAGATGAAAGCTATTGGCCACTGCCCCGTTTATAGTCCCGACGTACGTGTTTTACGTCACCGCGTTCAGAACGATCGGATTTTCCGACAACTTTGTGTGACCGTGTGTATGCAAGACAAGTTTGAGCCAACATCCGTCGGAAAAAATCCTAGGATTTTGTTGTCGGAATGTCCGAACAAAGTCCGACCGTGTGTACGCCCTATTACAGTAAAGAACCATCTACATAGTTTAAGTTTAAACCTCTTTTCTTCTAATTTTAATGAGTGGCTCCAAACATGATAACCCCAAAAGTCTCTGATTCTGTGGGACTGTACTAGTGTTTTAATAAAATCCTGGCATCCCGTGGATCTGGGCTGTGTCCCACTGCTGGTCCTGATACCAAGTTCTCTTATGCCTCCCTCCCGAACACAGGAAATATGAGGAACAGCATAGTGCCTGTGGGGTGTACAGACTTTATACTGGGAGCTGGATGGGGGCAGTTTCCCCCCCAGAGGCTGGTCACCCAGAGTTGTAACAGCCAAACTTCACAACAAGATAGATCAGTGACACTGCTGCTGATTGACTGTGTTCCCCCAGAGGGCATGGGAGGTTTCCCATTACTTTTTTCTCTGTGGCTCACTTCTCTAGATCATGTTTTACGCTGGAGCCAGCAAGAAGTTAGTGATGGGAAACTTCCTGTTCTGGACACTGAGATATGTGCAGAAGGTTCCAGTAGGTCAGCAGCATTGTCACTAATTGATGGGTCACCTTCTGAAAGTGCCCCCTCTCCCTCTCCAAAACATCACTACCCCCTGCTCCACTTAGCACCAATGCCGCCTCTCCCTCCACAGAATACCAGTTCCCCCTCATCCTGCCCGGAGAATCAGCCCCTCCCCCCTCAGAGAGCACCAATGCCCCCCCTCTGAGCAACAACATCTCCCTTCTCCAACTGAGCATAAGTGCCCCCTCTCCATCCCCATAGCATCACAACCTCTTCTCCTCCCTCCTCCACTTAGCACCAATGCCCTCTCTCCCACCACAGAGTATGAGTTCTTTCTTCCCAGAGAACGAGGTCCCCTAACAGAACCCTAATGCCCCCCCTCTGAGCAACAATGCCTCTCTTCTCCAGCTGAGCACCAACGCCCCTTCTTCCTCTACATAGTACCAGTTCCCCCTCTTCCTCGCCAGAGAACTATGTCCCCTCCTACAGAACACCAACACCCAACCTACAACGCTCCTCTTCTCCAACTGATCACTAGCACCCCCTCTTCCCCGCCACTGGGGCATTTGTTTTCCCCTTTGACCAAGGTTACCAAGAATTCTTCCTCTCACCAACCACTGACTTTGGGAATTTTTTTCTCCCGTTAATCACCAACGCCAGTCATTTTGTTCTTTCCTTTGCTCACTGACGCTGGCATGTTTTTGCTCCCACTGACCATTAATGGCAGGTATTTTTATCCTCTCCCGGGCCAACATCACTGGGCATTTTTTGTCCTCTAGTAAAGGGATGGTGAACCCGCGCAGTGGACATAAAGACTTAATTGGTAAAGTTTGGAACTGCTGCCTCCCAACAGGCAGTCACCCTAAAGTGGGGACAGCTGAGATATATTAGAAATGATAGAAGGGTTTGGCGCTGTTCCTATTTAGTTTCCTACCTCCATATAGGTTACTAGTTTAAAATAAATTCTTAGGTGCACCGTGCATATATCAAATATTAAATACAAATTAACAATATGGATTCCCAAGTATACCGTGCATGTGTCAATTAAATATTCTGCTACAATATTCCCCCCCCCCCCCCCTTTTCCATTTAAGTTATGTCTATGTATCACCTATGATTGCACAATATTGTAGCAGAATATTTAATTGACACATGCACGGTATACTTGGGAATCCATATTGTTAATTTGTATTTAATATTTGATATATGCACGGTGCACCTAAGAATTTATTTTAAACTAGTAACCTATATGGAGGTAGGAAACTAAATAGGAACAGCGCCAAACCCTTCTATCATTTCTAATATTTTTTGTCCTCTCCTTGACCACTGACCATCAATGTCGGGCATTTTCCTTTCCCCTCGACTACCAACCGGACATTTTTTCCTCCAGTTGGCCTTGAATGCTGGCCATCGTTTCCTCCTGCTGGTCAACACTAGGGGCAATATTACACATACTGCTGACCACTGCATTATGTTGTACATAACAAAGTGCTAACTGACTACTGTACATACTCTAGAACAAAGTGTTTTATTCGGTGTCTCAACAGTTGCTAAGTAGTTTCTGACTAATTTACTGAAGTTCTTCTTTATCTACCTCCCTTGTTTTGAGCCGACATCATATGACGTTGCTCCAGTTTTACCACGCTTGCGCGCCCACTGGGGGGCGCCAGTGGGCAACAGTGGGCGTGCTGTATCCCCGGGATGCGGTGCGACCCCGATCTCGGTAAAGAGCCGGCTCTTTACCCATGTGATCAGCTGTGTCCAATCACAGCTGATCACATGTAAACAAGGAAATGCTGTTTATTGTCTCATTTGTCTCACACTAGCAGAGTGTGAGGAGAGCAGATCAGTGGCATTTCCTCACAGGAAAGACCTGTACGGGTAATCAGGGCACTGATTATAAGTGCAGCCCCGATAGTGCCCAGCAGTAATGCCAGGCTATGCCCAGCAGTGATGCCATTCTGTTCCCAGCAGTGATGTCAATCTGTGCCCACCAGTGATGCGAGTCAGTGCTGCCTTTCAGTGCCCATCAGTGCCACCTATCCATGCCACCTACCATTGCCCATCAGTGCCGCCTATCAGTGCCCATCAATGCTGCATATTAGTGCCTCCTCATCAGTGGCCTTCAGTGCCGTCTCATCAGTGCCGCCTCATCAGTGCATCCTATCAGTACCCATCAGTGCAGCCTCATCAGAGCATATCAGTGAAGGAGAAAAATTACTTATTCACAAAATTTTTTGACAGAACTTTTTATTTTTTTAATTAAAAAATGAAAAACCCAATGGTGATTAAATACGACTAAAAGAAAACACTATTTGTGTAAAAAAATTATAAAAATTTAATTTGGATACAGCGTTGCATGACCGTGCAGTTGCCCAGTATGAAAGCGGTTAAGGTGGGCTCAGACAAATCTGCTCATTTACTAAGATCTGGAGCAACTGCACTTGCAAAGTGCACAGTCTATTTGCCTTTAGTAAATCAACCTCAAAATGTCTGCATTCAGATCCCTGCACCTGCTCCTGTCGGCACATCAAATTTTGACACGCAGGTGTGTTTGTGTAGCCGCTATGTCTGCATTCACCTCTATAGGGGGGATGGAGGGATGCAGCCTGGGGGGATGCAGGCACGATAATCAAGGGAGCTTGTACGCAGGACGGGTGTCAGCTCCTGTCTGAATGAAGCCTTAGTCCAGGTTCACACTGACAGCGGGAATTAAATTGTGCGAATTGAGCTGAACACTCATGATTTCATTCCCGCATGTCAGTCCCGACTTTGGGGGGGGCGATTTCAGAGACATCTGTGCGGGTTTCTGCACAGATGTCTATTGAAATCGCACCACGAAGTCGCCAAAAGTAGTACAGAAACTACTTTTGAGAATCAGTGCAGCGCCGCAAATTTGCGGCGTTGCACCGATTCAAGCGGTGCCATTGCCGGCAATAGCGTCCGATTTGGCATGCCAAATCGCTGCAATGTGAACCAGGGCTTACAGGTTTACTTTTTTTTGTGGTAACAAACTGTTTTTCATTTTTTAATTCATTCATATAGGGATCTCAGCCATCTGTCATTTGTTCACCCTTGTTCCGAATCTCTGTGTTAAATGTTTATAAAAGCGGAGGCAGAGCGGCGAAACAAAACAAAAAAAAAATCAATCCTTCGGCAATCTTTTTTAATAGGTCTCACGGAGTTTGGCGCACGGCATGAACGCAATCGGAGATTGGTTGGAGATTTTACAGCAGAGCAAAACCCCTATTACCAGCAAGGTTTGATCCCTTTACAACAGAGAAATAAATTGACTCTCTCTCTGGATGAGCTGGAAGTCTTCGAAGACGGTGGATCTGGCCCATAGCGTTGCTGCCGGTCCTCGGGCCCCCCTCTCTCCCGGCAGGGAATAAGGCTCTGTGGTCTGTCAGTAATATCAGGAATTAGCAGCGAATAGAAGAAGCACCTTAGTCTGGAGGAGCCGGACGGAGAGGTTGCATTCCCAGGACTCAGCGTTTAGGTTATGAGATTATATTTCCCTGAGTGTTGCAGCTCGGTGTATAAATCATTTTCCATCGCTTTTCGCTCTCACAAGGGGATATGCTAAATATTGCCATGAAATTGCTGCTGAGGGGAACGTCCTGCCAACGCGCCTAGAATCCCGATTGCATTGTTATTCTGCAATGCCGGGTCCTTAAAGCTGAGCTCCGGGCGGATAGAAAAATCACACAAATTAATTGCGTTATTATGTCTCCATTAAAGTGTATGGAACCCTGACAATCAACTTCTCCCGTGTGCTCCCTTCTGTCTGCTTAACCTCTTCAGCTCTGGAAGATTTACCCCCCTTCATGACCAGGCCATTTTTTTGCGATGCGGCACTGCGTTACTTTAACTGACAATTGCGCGGTCAGTTAAGTACAGTGATGTTGTACCCAAACAAAATTGATGTCTTTCTTTCCCACAAATAGAGTTTTCTTTTGGTGGTATTTTTGCACCTCTGCGGTTTTTGTTTTTTGCGCTATAAACAAAAAAAGAGCGACAATTAAAAAAAAAAAAAAAAATATATATATATATATATATATATATATATATATATATATATATATACACATACATACATATATATATATACATATATATAGATAGATATATATATATTTATCTATCTATCTATCTATCTATCTATCTATCTATCTATCTATCTATCTATCTATCTATATATACATACATACATATATATTTATATATATATATATATATATATATATTTATATATATATACATATACATACACACATATACATATATATACACATATATTATTATTATTATTATTATTCAGGATTTATATAGCGCCAACAGTTTACGCAGCGCTTTACAATATAACATATATATATATATATATATATATATACATATATACATATATATATACATATTCATATATACATATACACACACACACACATATATATATATATATATATATATATATATATATATATATATATATATATATATATATATATATATATATATATATATATATATTACTTTCTGCTATAAAATATATGCAATAAAAAATATGTAAAAAATCAAATTTCTTCATCAATTTAGGCCAATATGTATTCTGCTACATATTTTTGGTAAAAAAAATACAAATCCCAATACGCGTATATTGATTGGTTTGTGCAAAAGTTATAGCGTCTACAATCAATGGGATATATTCATGGAACTTTTTTTTTTCTTTTACCAGTAATGGCGGGGATCAGCGATTTTTAGCGGGACTGCGACGTTGCGGCAGACAAATCTGACACTAAGGGGGTTATTTACTAAAGGCAAATCCACTTTGCACTGCAAGTGCACTAGGAAGTGCAGTCACTGTAGATCTGAGGGGGACAAGCAAGGAAAATAAAAAATAGCATTTTAGCTTGCACGTGATTGGATGATAAAATCAGCAGAGCTTCCTCTCATTTCAGATCTACCCCTTAGATTTAGAGCGTCTGCACTTCCAAGTGCACTTGCAGTGCAAAGTGGATTTGCCTTTCGTAAATAACCCCCTAACTGACACTTTTTGGGGTCAGTGACATCAATACAATGATCAGTGCTAAAAAATGCACTATCGCTGAACTAATGACACTGGCAGGGAAAGGGTTAACATCAAGGGCAATCAAGCGTTCCCTGGGAGTGCTTGCTAACTCTGGGGGGTGAGGGGTGCTTTGACTGGGGAAGACAGAGATTCGTGATCCTGATTAGCAGAGACACAAGATCTCCATCTTCCCCTCTGACAGAACGGCGATCTGCCTTGTTTACATAGACAGACTGCCGTTCTGCCTCTCTCAGTAACAATCGCCGGGTGCCGGTTAACATTGGGTCCGCAAGACACGCTGATTGGCTCCGCGCCCCAGACCCGGAAATCAAAATCACATACGGGTATGTGATTTCACGCTGAAGGGCCGCCCTGCTGCAGTAAATGTGCACAAACGATTGCATCTCTGTATTTATTAACCCTTTGGCGCCGACCGCCTCCTGGCCCTTTAACCGCTTGACGGCCGCAAACTGCTACAAGGCAACTGCTGTGCACAGGAATAGATAGATAGATAGATAGATAGATAGATAGATAGATAGATAGATAGATAGATAGATAGATAGATAGATAGATAGATAGATAGATAGATAGATAGGTAGACAGATAGATAGATAGTGTAGCACCCTCTAGTGTGTTAAAAGGTTAGTGTATGTTTTTTGTAAGAATAGGTAAGTTTCCAGGCTTGGCTGGCAGCCATGTCTGGGTGTTTTGTTGATCTGGGTTGGGGTGACTCTGAGTAGAGCTGGGTGATTCACAGCCAGTATCACCAAGACCTCCCACTTCTTTCCAGAATGTTCTAGTGTTATCTGGAAAGGCAGGAGGGAGAGGGGAGGTGGTGCTCTAAGGAGCACTGACCAATCCCCAATTGGGATTGGCAGGGGGCAGGCCTCCCTAAATACTTAGGGTCAGCCCAGCTGGGGAGGATTTGTTTGGGTGGAAGCTGGAGAGGGAGTGTTAGGCTGTCGGGGCCTTTAAGGAAGCTCCCCAGACTACGGGGGGGGGTTGTAGCAACAAAGACTACCATATTTTTTCTACACTATAGGGGCCCGTGGTCCCTGCCTGCATTCACCTTAGGCCTGGCTGAGCCAGTGTCAGGCCTACAAATCAGTGTTAGCTGGATCGGCAAGTGCAAGCAAGTGATGTGCTGGAGTTGAAGATTGGCGTTGTATATACCGGAGGTCATACCTCCCAAGTTTTTGAGATGAAAATGAGGGAGACCTATTAGCAAAAGTATGTAGGCATAGGACACACCCCCATGCCACGCCCCCTTAAAGGAGAATTATATAAAAAATGATTTGTTAAACCCACAGGTGCTTTTTTTTTTTACCACTTCTAATTCTTTATATTGGCTTTTGAAATTTACAAATGCAGCAATTTTCAAGGACTGGTTTTCTGCCTGAGGGTGAATGAGAGCTGTGTGCCTGTCTGTGCAGGGTGACCGATGGACTACAACACTCAGCAGCCCCTACGGGGGTCCCGCTGCATATATGTGATCCTGCTCTTCTGGGTCTGCGGTGCACATGTGTGCCACCAGCGACCTGCTCCCCTTGTGATTATACACAGCGGGAGCTGATCTGGGGGTACCGCGGACTCGATGTCTGCCGGGACCCGCCGATCCTTCAGTACACAGGCAGAGCAGCAGTCTATCTTTGGAAACAAGGCAGATTGCTGTTCTGTCAGTAGGACAAAGCAGGGACACGGATCCATGCCTTCCCCTAGTAAAAGCACCTCACACAGTACACAAAATCACTGGCTAGGCACACATTTAACCCCTTGATCGCCCCTGTTGTTAGCCCCTTCCCAGCCAGAGTCATTAGTACAGTGACAGTGCATATATTTAGGACTGATAACTGTATTAGTGTCACTGGTCCCCAAAAAGTGCCAAAAGCGTCAGTTAGTGTCCGACTGTCTGCCGCAATATCGCAGTCCCGCTATAAGTCAATATACGCTTATCAGGATTTTTTTTTTTACCAAAAATATGTAGCAGAATTTAAATTGGCCTAAATTTATGAAGAAATCTTTTTACATTTTTTATTGGATGTGTTTTAGAGCAGAAAGTAAAAAAAATATAGTTTTTTTTCAAAATTGACGGTCTTTTTTTTTTTTTATAGCGCAAAAAATAAAATGAGGTGATCAAATACCACTAAAAGAAATCTCTATTTGTGGGGAAAAAAATCATTTTTTGTTTTGTTTTGGGTACAGTGCGCTCCCTGCGCGGTAAGTTGTTTACATATGGCCGCATATATGCGTACTCTCAGCGCCAAGAGGTTAATAAAACCCTTACATGGATATTTGTAAATGCAAGCAGTTTAAGTATTTTAATTTGATCTGGTAAGTCCATGTACAGCAGAACTCAGACTGGGGGAGGGAGAAACAGCATAAGGAGACAGTCGTGTGTGCGACAGTCTATGGAGCATGCTGCTAGGAGAAGAGAGCAAAGTGACAGAGAAATTAGCTGATCAGTCTGTTGCTTCTTTTTCACTGCCCAATCACAGGCTTGGGGAGGGACAAAAAAGACCTGTAAACATTACTGAAGTGCAGCATGAAAAAAAAAACAGGGCTGTGCTGTGGGAGGGCTGTGTCAATCTCAGCACTGGATGGACAGAAATACAAATCTTTAGAGAGGTGAAAATTGTTGCTATATAGATGTAGCCAGGTGCCGGGCTACAGCAACATGGAGAAGAATACAATGCCCTCTGCTGCTCTGCTTTCTACTTCAATGCTGTTATTATGCTACATAGAACTAAGTCAGATCATGTCATAGACTCCTATGCAGAGCACTGTGATTCATGGGAGTTGTAGTTTGAGCCCACAGCTATACAATGAACTCTGTTGTCAAAATACACTGAGGGACAAGGGGAGGAGCGAGAGGGGTTTTACCGAACTGCCCGGGAAACTTCGCCCTCTTGGCGAGCGGTTGAGTAGTTTAGCAAGAATCATTGGGCAGGACCCCTCAGTCTATCAAGATGCTGTTTTCAGTCCACAACAGGGCTTAAGAGCTGAGTGCAGTTCTAGCAGGTCAATGGGTATTTTTCTGTATATGCAGGGGATTGTAAGCTCCTCGGGGGCGGGAACTGATGTAACTATACAGTATGTGAAAGCTCTGTAACAATTCTTGGCATACAATATATAATTAGCTGTAAAAAATAAATTATGGGGAAATTATGTACTGCATATTTTTTTCATTATTATTTTGCCTTAAAATACGCTTTAAAAATAGTTAAAGTGGAACACCTCTTATCTCTGAAGCCTCCTAAGATACTTCTTTATTTTACTTTCTTTTATTCCCGCAGTATTCAGGCTGGTCCGATGACATTTATAGGTAAAGTCGATCCAGGGAAAATCGGATTGCCTCTCGGGGGATCAGGAAGGAATTTTTCCCCTGCTGTAGCAAATTGGATCATGCTTTGCTGGGTTTTTTTTTATTCGCCTTCGTCTGGATCAACTGTGGGTGAAGGATTGTGTATATGGGATTGTATGACTATATTTTTTATTTATTTTTATGGTTGAATTAGATGGACTTGTGTCTTTTTTCAACCTGACTAACTATGTAACATCACAGGTCCTTCCTCTTCATCTTCAGCAGTGGATATAATGACATATTACACTCAGTCCAGGGGGGCGGGTCCATGACAACCCAGGTGCACAGGCAATGGGTTGCAAAAAGCAAAATGAGACCCGCAGCTTTTTTTATTGACGTGGCTCAGTGCATTGTGGTGCACAGATCCATTGCAGCTTACTGTACTTGCGTGTTAAACCTCGTACTCACGATCGGATTTTCCGCAGAAAAAAACTCGGACTTTTCTCCGAAGGCGTGTGCCTGGATTTTGTCTTGCATACAAACGTCAAGGAATTGTCGGCCAACAAACACAAACGTAGTGACGTACTACGTGTTTTTTCAGCTCTTTAGCGCCACCCTTTGGGCTCCTTCTGCTAATTTCGTGTTAGTAGAAGTTGGGTGAGTGTTGATTCGCGCTTTTCATTTTGCGCTTTTCAGTTCGTTTCTAAACAGCCGTTCATCAACCAGACATGTTGCGGAATCGGAGGAGATGACGTGTTATTTATTATTGGCCTTGGAGTTATTGCTTTGACCCAAGTCCAGTCCAGGAACAGGAGTAGGAGGATTTCTTGGACCAAAAATTGGTTGCTTTATTAACTCCCTCAGATCCTCGCTATAGCTGAATGACGGCTACAACGCGGATCTGCTTTGCCGGGAGGTCTTCAATAGACGTCCTCCCCTTTGCAAGCTGGCCACAGACCCCTGAAGGGCGTGCGCTGTGTTTACCCGAGTCAAGTGAGACTCGGGTGATCACAGATCAGTGTAAGGGGTCGATCCTGACCCCTTACCACGTGATCAGCTGTCAGCCAATGACAGCTGATCACGTGATGTAAACAGAAGATCAGTAATCTTTTTTTTTCTCCTCACGCTGACAGCGTGCGGAGAAAAAAGAAGCCGATCACCGGCCTCTGTTGAAGGGACATCGGTCCCGAGCAGGGAGAGGCGAAGCCGCCTCATATGTACCCACAGGTACCGCCTGCCAGTGCCACGAATTAGTGCCCACAATGCCCACCAATCAGTGCCCACAGTGCCCACCAATCAGTGCCCACCAGTACATCAGTGCCACCTATCAATGCCCACGAGTGCCACCTATCAATGCCCACCAGTGGTGCCAATCAGTGCCACCTAGCAGTGCTGCCTATCAATGTCACCTACCAGTGCCGATCAGTGCCAATCACTGCCACCCATCAGTGCCTATCACTGCCACCCATCAGTGCCAGCTATCAGTGCCACCTAATAGTGCCCTTCAGTGCCACCTATCAATGCCCTTCAGTGCTGCCCATCAGTGCCACTCATCAGTGCCACCTCTCAGTGCCCACCAGTGCCACCTCATCAGTGCCTACCAGTGCCGCCTATTAGTGCCCATCAGCGCTGCCTTATCAGTGCCCATCAGTGTTGCCATATCAGTGCCCATCAATGCAGCCTATCGGTGCCCATCAGTGTAGCCTCATCAGCGTACATCAATGAAGGAGAAAAGTTACCTGTTTGCAAAATTTATTAACAAAATATAAAACGGTTTTGTATTTTTTTTTTAAATTGAGGTGATCAAATACCACCAAAAAAAAGCTCTATTTGTGTGGAACAAAATGATAAAAATTAATTTTGGGTACAGTGTTGTATGACCGCGCAATTGTCATTCAAAGAGTGACAGCGCTAAAAGCTGAAAATTGGTCTGGGCAGGAGGGAGGTTTAGGTGCTCAGTAAGCAAGTGGTTAATCGTGATCATTTATGTCATATGCCCTTGCTGCGGGAGCTCCAGGAGAATAATACGGATGATTTTCGGAATTATCTCCGTATGACGGACCCCTGCTTTTACCAACTCTTGGCATTGCTGACCTCCTATATTAAGAAGCAGGACACATGCATGAGGCTTTATTTTATTTTTTGGTTGAATAATAATGATTTAATTTGTTTTATTTTCTATATATTTAGAATGCACTTTTTGGTTAAGTTATATTGGCAGATATCATGTCTAATTTTATTTGTTTTCTTTTTTTAATGCACAATAAAAAAAATTGTGGAGAATAATACTTGGCTATGTGTTTTACTTCAAATGACAGTTTGGTAGTAGGCAATTACATTTTAAAAAATACAATGTAAAATTGACAAGGGACACCAACATAGTTGTATCTTTAATCTTAAAAACTACGGGATAATGGTGTTGTGGTAACTTGCCCCCCCCCAAAAAAAAAGCATAATAATATTATTCTTGATATCACTAGAAAAAAAAGCCTTTGAAAATTTGTTTGCAATAACTCCATTAGTATCACCAGCAAAGCAGCTTCATTATTATCCCATTAAAGAAGAAGAGAATTGTGCGCTGCATTTGGAGATTTCACAATTTGCCACGTCACGAATGTTACTTCTCCATTACGAGCGCTAGTTTACAAGATCGATCGCTTCTGGCTCGTCCTTGCTTCTGAGCATGCGTGTTTGTACTTTGGACTTTTGTCCGACGGACTCGTGTACACACTCTCGGAAAATCCGACAACAGACATTTGTCCGCAGAAAATTTTAAAACCTGCCATCCAACATTTGTCTGCGGAAAATCTGACAATTGTCCGATGGAGCGTAAAAACGTTTGGATTTTCCGCCAACAGCCTGTCATCACACATTTCCCGGCGGGAAATCCGATCGTGTGTACGAGGCTTTAGGGTGCCACTGCAAAGAATGATATGCGTAATTCTGTGGTGTGGCAATGCACAGTAAAATCTGAATTTTACTGAAGGGCCCTATATTTTCTGAGCTTCCAAATTGAGACACATATATAGCAATAAATAAACTGAAGACCACCTTGGAGGTCCACCTTAAAGGCTAAGTTCCTCACCTTTGTTCACCTCTTTTTTCTAAATTCCAGCTCCCCTGTGTACAAATATAGCATTAATGTACTTATTTTGCAAAAGTAAAACAGCTTTCCATTAATTCTGCACAGGCTTACCTCACTCTCTTCATAGCTGTTTAAACACACTGCTTGATTACTTCTGCCTTACTTCCTGGTCAGACTTTAGGTCATGACACAGGAAGGAGTTGACCAGCTGAGGGTAGAAGATGCATGACCTAAAGTCTGACCAGGAAGTAAGGCAGAAGTAATCGAGCAATGTGTTTAAACAGCTATAAAGAGAGTCAAGTGTGTGTAGAATTAATGGAAAGCTGATTTATTTTTGCAAAATAAGTACATTAATGCTATATTGGTACATAGTGGAGCTGGAATTTAGAAAAAAAAAAGGTGAACTTAGCCTTTATTAAAGCGGTAATTAAACCCATGATGTATCAGTTTACAGAAATTAGGTAAACCATTTACCGCTGGCATGGGTGCTTACAATCAGCGTTTATTAATTAATGCAAAACCTTTATCCCAAAAGAAAAAAAACCTTTTGCTGTAACTGATTATAAAGTGCAACAAAGAATAAAAAAAAAGCAAACAAACATTGGTTTGGACTTTAGAGGCAGATTTGGACCACACAGTTTCTATAAAAAATCTATATTTTATTTTTACATAGAAAACGTAAAAAAAGACATAAATGAGCACAATTAAAAAGCATTTGTACACATTTGTGCAAAATTCGGCCCACCATGGCCAGACGTTGACAAAATAATATTGCTTTATAAACAGGTGAGTGTGTCAACGCGTTTCGCTGATCCGCTTCCTTTAAGGCACACATGGGGGTGATATAAGAAGAAACAGGCCTCACTATGTAGATGGAAGAACACAATAAATTGTAGTATTTCTGTTTGTTATTTATACATAACAGTTATACATCAATCCTAGACACTGTAATCAGATATATCCATATATTTATATATTCACCTTGCATTATTACATATTAGTGACTGTTGAAGGTGACAATTTTCATACATTCTGTGACCACTTATGGCCATCTTTTCTGTTTGTTTACATTATTTCTTTACCTCCTTGTTCACATTTGCCCTTGTGGGTGTTATGCCCCGTACACACGGTCGGATTTTCAGATGGAAAATGTCTGATCGGAGCGTGTTGTCGGACATTCCGACTGTGTGTGGGCTCCATCGGACATTTTCCATCGGATTTTCCGACACACAAAGTTTGAGAGCAGGCTATAAAATTTTCCGACAACAAAATCCGATCGCGTCAATTCCGTCCGTGTGTGGCCAGTTCCGACGCACAAAGTGCCACGCATGCTCAGAAGAAATTTTGAGACGGAACAGCTCGGTCTGGTAAAATTAGCGTTCGCAATGGATACAGCACTTTCGTCACGCTGCAATGTAAAAAATGGTTTAATACAGCGCACTCTCTTCTTCTTTATAATGTGAGAAGAATTAAGTAGTTTTGCTGCTCATATTCACACAGACGTCTCACAAACTTCTTTCTTTATTATTTATTGTGATTCCCTCAATATATTTTGATTTGTCACATCTGACAAAATTTATTTTTTGTTGTTTTATTTATTTATTTTTTTTAAAGGCTGTTTTTATTTTTTTCAAAGGCTGATCTTTGTTTTATTTTATTTTTAGTTTTACTCCATAATATTTTTGTGTGTGTTTTGTGTGTCAAGTTACCACAACACCATTGATATCTTGTATTATTTAATCTCAAGGAGGTTGCTTGGTGTTGGCGTCCCTTGTTAATTTCACATTGTATTTTTGAAATGTACCTGAATCCTCACAAAAAAACTCCTTTTTTCAGGAAAACACACATAGGCCACTATAATTGAAACAAAAAATCCTTTATTAAGGGCTCAGAACCAAACAAAGAGTGAGGCAACGCTGGAGAAACATCAGAAATTGGCGAAACCTTGGACCCTCAGGGCAGACATCAAATCTTTAACATCAAAATTGGTGGCCTGAGGAGTCCATATCTAAGGGAGTGCAGTCTGGTCCAGGAGTCCCAGAGATCATGAAAGCAGCAGATGACATCTGTGTCCCCAGGCTCTGGTACTACTACAGGCTGTATCTTTTGCCAGACCAGATTGGACCCAGGGTCATCACTCTCTGGTCTTCTTTCCACGCTTCCTTCCACGCTGTGGCTCTGGTGTTGGAGATGTGGCAGGAGGAGGAGTAGGACCTGGAGGAGGAGGAGGAGGAGGAGTAGTAGTAGGACCTGGAGGAGGAGGAGTAGGACCTGGAGGAGGAGGAGGACTATGTGTGAGGTCACAAATGTGGGTAGCAGATGTTATTTGGCCCCTCAACCCCTTATTGAGAGCTTCCAAAATTAAGGAATCACACAGAAGTTGTTGGCCCTCCTCCATCTGCAGCATTTTGCAGGCAGTTATGCAAGCAAAGTCCTCCTTCACACTGTGGGGGCTTCTCAGGGCCTCTGTAGCCTTCCAAAAGAGGCCTATGGCAGCCTCCTCCAGGTTTCTCATCTTCCTGACACTTTGTCTTTGAAGGTGGAGGAGAGGGACCTGGATATCAGGCAGCCTGCTTGGCCCGGCCACCTCCTGGCTGAGACTTCCCTGTGTATGAAAAAGGGACATGGTTTTAGTTTTTGCATCATCAATCACAATCATAAATTAGTACTCCAAACTAACATCTAGTTAACATCATTGATGGGACAACCAGAAATATTTAGAGGAATGCTATACCTGGCTCAAGCTGGGCTCCTCCACATGTTGCTGCCTGGAAGGCCCAGGTTGGGCATCAGAAGCCTCAGCTGGGGGGGGGGGGAGGAAGCATGGAAGGAAGAGTGGAGAGTGCTGGCCTGGGTTCAGTCTGACCTGCCAGAAAATGCAGCCTGTCATAGTACCACAGCCTGGGGACATAAATGTCATCTGCAGCTCCGGATCTCTGGGAATCCTGGACCTTCTTGTGCTCCCTTAGATAAGTGCTCCTCAGGCCACCAATTAGGATCTTCAAATAGGTGATGTCTGCCGTGGGGATCATCGTCTTCACAAATTCCAACAAATTATCCAGCGCTGCCTTCCTCTTTGTTTGGTTCTTATATTCAGGGTGGTTTATCTCCCACAAACAGGGCAGCTCCCTGAACATATCAATGAAGATTGGCATAAAGTCCTTATATTTCAAGATATCCATTTTCACTGCAAGACACAACACAAGACAAACCCTAATGTCAGCCTAAAGTCTTCTAAACTTGTGCAAATACAGGCCTCAATCTAGAAGCAGTATAGGCCCAATGTTAAATCTTACCTTCGTTATCACGATCGGCACCTCCGTTACTCCTTCCTCCGCTCACAGATCGTACGTACTATGCGCGCGTGTTAAGCTTTATAGACACTGCGCATGCGTGAAACTCCGCCAGCCCCTGACGTTCTTTCTAGTCTATTCCCCACCCCTTCTCGTTCGGCGCAGTGGGGAAGAGCACATGGCGGAGTCAGAGCAGGTGTCTGTTAATTACAGCAACGAGGAAAAGTCCAGAGGCAGAAACGTCCCGATCCAAAAGGAGACGATATAAGGCATCAAATATGTCCTTTGGGGAGATGTTGGAGATGGTCGACATAATGAAGAGGGCCGACTATGATGGAAAGTATGGACCTTACCCCAAACCCAATGTCCGTAAGGCCAAGATCATGGCGAAAGTGGTCAAAAGTCTGCACCGGAATTTTGGGGTACGACGATCGAAAGATCAAATCAGGAACCGGTGGTAGGACCTAAAATTAAGAGAACACGAGCAGTACAGAAAGATCCGGAGAGTGCTGCAAAAAAGTAAGTAGTTGTGCTGTGTTCCTATTCTTTTTCTCTTTATTACGTTCGTGCTGCTCCATGTGTTTTTCTTAACTTTTGTCCAGTTTAAAATGTCAACTTTCATGTTCATGGGCACATTATTCGTTCGTATCAAACATTTTTCTTTCGGCCTATAAAACACCATTGTTTGGGCCATATGCATTTGCCCACATTTTTTAGGGTCGACTTTTCTGAAAATAATTTGGTTGTGTAGATGTGTTTGCTAATAGAATGAAATGCAAACTAGATTCTGTGTAAGGAGAGGACACTCAGCAGCTGTTTAGACATCTAGACGCTGGAGCACTAGTGTGGGACACAAGAACACCCTTTTTATTAGGGGTCCCACACAGGTGCTCCAGTGTATACTATAGGGGTGTCTCCATCTGTGAAGCTTGTACAAGACAGGTAAAGTATTGAAGCTTGACAAAGGACAATAAAAAAATTCTACATCTTGGAACTCAGCCAAAATAGACAATTGTACCCCACTTCCAAGCAATGTTTCATATTTATAGTTCTTCCCTCAAATATCTGTGTGCTAAGTATACGATTTTTTTTTACATAGGGGAGAAAAGACTCAGAAGACACCCCTCATCCGAGGAGACCAGAGACCCCCCACCTCTGGAAGAAGGGGAAATCCACCCAAGACAAGAAGAGCAGGAGGAGTAAGACGTGGTGGAAATTGGCACCACAACAGGTGAGTGTCTGCGACCACAGGCTCAGGTAAGAGGTGGATGCCGGCATATTTATAATACCTGCTTTTTTTTGGTTTCTATTTTTTTAGGTGATCGAAAAATCAAGAAAAACATCAATGATGTTCTTCAAAAAAATAAGAACATCATTGATGTTTTGGGGAGAGTTTAAAACCCCTCCAAATCCCTTTGTTTTATGGTGTACTACAATTTTAAAATTTTTTGTCAAATAGTAGAAAAGCCAAATTTTGAAGATGCACACAGTGTGTCAACATGTGCTATCTGCCATCACGGGAGATCAAAGGACGCGTTTTGGGGGTGCAACCCCTTCCTCAATAATAAAGTAGCTGAGAGGAAGGGGTTTCTCCCCCAAAACACGTCCCTTAATTCCCCATGATGGCAGGTCGCACATGTTGACATTCGGCTATTTGTGTGCATCTTCAAAATTTGGCTTTTCCGGGGGTGACTTCACCCCATCTGAACGCAATATCAAACATAGTTTCTAAATACTCATGTCTGATATTGCCTTCAAGTTCTACCAAATGTGAACTTTGTAAGTTCAAGATTTGCGTCTTTCTTGTTGGTTTTAAACATGCCTGTTTTATCTTAAATGGACATTTCTACTTTTTCTAATGCGACCCCAAAAATTGTTATACAACAAACATGTTGGTTTGTTTTAAAAACCTTTTCTAAATGCACATGTGATTGTGCAGGTATTAAAAAGATTGATAATCAAGAATGTGTGGATTATTGTCTCAATGCTCCAACACTTTTGTGGTGCTCTAATTGCTGCTTTCTGTGACAATGGGGGTTATTTCCTAAGGGCAAATCCACTTTGCACTACAAGTACAGTTTCAAGTGCACTTGTAGTGCAAAGTGTCTTTGCCTTTAGTAAATAACACCCAACAGTGCTTTGTAAGGTTACACAATCACGCCATTTTCAGGACTCAACACATTTCTGTCAGGGTCAGCTAAAACAAACACAAGCAGTAAATGTCACCAAAGATTTGCTTAATTTTTTTTTTATTTATTTGAAAAAGGTTTCACACATTGTCTGGCATATTGATAGCCCCCCTGCCCGCAATTAATTCAAGGTATCTTAGCCGGACATCACGGGCACTCAGGGAGGGCAAGCCAGGATGGCCACTTTCAAGCGCCGTCAGGGTTGGTTCATTTTGAATTTCAGCCTCAGGCCCAACTGAGCCAGCATAGTTGGCAGAATGTTGCCGTAAAAAGTTGTGTAGAACACAGCACGCCAGGATAATGTGATTCAGTTTGTACTCCGCCATATGTATGGGTGTAAGAAATAGGCGGAACCGGCTGGTCATGATTCCAAACGTGTTCACCACCACTCTTCTGGCTCTGGCCAGCCGGTAATTAAAAACCCTCTGGTCCGGGGTGAGGATCCTCATCGGGAATGGCCGCATAAGATGGTCCACCAGCGCAAAAGCTTCATCCGCAACGAAGACGAATGGGAGTCCTTCCACATTGTCTTCTGGAGGTAGCAAGTCCAAGCTGCCATTCTGGAGACGCGTGTAGAACTCCGTCTTGGCGATGACTCCACCATCGGACATCCAGCCATTTTCCCCCACGTCCACATACAGAAATTCATAAGTAGTCGACACCACCGCCAACATCACAATACTAATGAACCCCTTATAATTATAATAGTACAACCCCGAGTTAGGTGGTGGGATGATGTTGACGTGTTTCCCATCTATTTCTCCTCCGCAGTTAGGAAAGTCCCACCGCTGGGCAAAGTGGCAGGCCACAGTCTGCCATTCCTGTGGCGTGGAAGGAAACTGTGGAGGAAAACAAAAAAAATTAATCTTTTTTGCACATAAACATGGAAAGCAGATTAGACACAAACATTCTTGGCCAACATCAAGATAGCATTTATTTATGTGAAGTATTAAAGACCAAAGTATAAGGCACACCTATCAGATTCCCCCATTTCTAACATTATAGGGGGGGGAACACTTGGACAGGTAACCCTCTCCACTTCATTGAGAGATGAATGCCTAAATAATGGGTATTGATTTGAACAGCCCCTCCTTAGTTACACTATTGACAGCCCACTGGACAGGTAAGAAGTGTCATAATACAAAGATATAAATACACACTGTACACATTTGAGCACATTTGGACATTCTGCTATTACCTATCAAGATAATAATAGGATACCCAAACTTGAAATAGTACCATTTGAAAGTATACAGGCAGGCCCTTGCACTACATGCTTTGGGAAATTCATCCATACATCTGAGCACAAAAGAGATGGGTATAGTGTGTATGGGTTTGGCAAAGTCAGCAGATAGATGATTGAGGATAGATAAAGAATTGGTATCAGCTGACTTAGCAGTTGGGGGGAGGGAGGGTTCCAAATGATTTGGGGACCCCCCAAAAAAAGCCTCTGGCACTCTGCCTGAATTTAAAGCACAGATCACATTTCAATACATTTTAGGGGTGTTTGGGGTAAAGCACTATTATGTAGCTGATAAAATACATTGTTAAGTGACTACATGAGGTGAATGTAGGGTCAGGAGAGCATGCTGGGGAGGTAAGTGAAGGCAAATATGTATGAAGGACAACAAAAATAATTACATAAAAATCCAGCATGCATGAGAACAAAGGGGACATTCACAGCATATTACAATCATGGTAATTAGGGAATGAGGAAAGAAATACAATATATTAACAAAAATTAAATACAATAAAATGTGATATTAAAGGATAAAAATCTTACCTTAATATACTCCTTCTGCAGGACCTGAATGATGGCAGAACAGGTCTCTGGGATAATGATCCCCAGAGCCTGGGGGGGAGATGCCTGTCGAGAACTTCAAGTCCTGCAGGCTTCTCCCCATCGCCAAGTACCGCAGGGTGGCGACTAGCCTCTGCTCCGGAGTGATGGCTTGCCTCATGCAGGTATCCTGCCTGCTGATATAGGGGGTCAGCAAAGCCAACAAACGGTGAAATATGGGGTCTGTCATCCGGAGAAAGTTCCTGAAATCATCAGGATTATTCTCACGGATCTCACGGAGCAAAGGCATGAGAACTGGTCACGCTGGAGCAACCAATTCTTGGTCCATGAACTCCTCCCCACCCTGTTCATGGACTGGACTTGTGTCAAGGTCAGGACCCCAACACCAAGCCCCCGCACAGCATGAACTCTACAAGGAGTACGTATAGGCAACATGGCTAGAAAACGGTCGGCTGCTCAGAACGAAGTAACAGAACGCACTGAAGAACAGCAAGGCCTGTGAAGAGCGACCTGAAAAACAGCAACAAACGAACAAGAACACAGTGACTAATCAAAGTCACGCGTAGCTTGCTGCACGCACTGAAGAGCAGATACAAACCCACAAGCACAAACTGAACAGCAGAAAACGATCTGAAAACCACGAGTCTGAAAAAGCGCGAATCGTCTCTCACCAAACTTTTACTAACACGAGATTAGCAAAAGGAGCCCAAAGGGTGCCGCGCTTGGTTCTGAACTGGCCTTTTCTAGTCTTGTCGTACGTGGTGTACATCACCGCATTCTTGGCGATCGGAAATTTCGACAACTTTGTGCGACCGTGTGTATGCAAAACAAGTTTGAGCCAACATCCGTTGGAAAAAATCCTAGGATTTTGTTGTCGGAATGTCTGATCAATGTCCGACCGTGTGTACGGGGCATTAGACTGTTCTGATCTGTTCTGTTGCCCCAGTGCCCGCCCAGGGGCGACTCCTTTTGTACATGTGCTCATACTCAGACAATGTGAATATATAGATACAGTTGTGCTCATAGGTTTACATAACCTGGCAGAATTTATGATTTCTTGTCCATTTTCCAGAGAATATGAATGATAACACAAAAACTTTTCTTTCACTCATGGTTAGTGTTTGGCTGAAGCCATTTATTATCAATCAACTGTGTTTACTCTTTTTAAATCATAACGGCAACAGAAACTACCCAAATGACCCTGATCAAAAGTTTACATACCCCAGTTCTTAATACCATGTATTGCCCCCTTTAACATCAATGACAGCTTGAAGCCTTTTGTGGTATTTGTGGATGAGTCTCTTTATCTTCTCAGATGGTAAAGCTGCCCATTCCTCTTGGCAAAAGGCCTCTGGTTCCTGTAAATTCTTGGGCTGTCTTGCACGAACTGCACGTTTGAGATCTCCCCAGAGTGGCTCAATGACATTGAGGTCAGGAGACTGAGATGGCCACTCCAGAACCTTCACTTTATTCTGCTGTAGCCAATGACAGGTCGATTTGGCCTTGTGTTTTGGATCATTGTCATGTTGGAATGTCCAAGTACGTCCCAAGCGCAGCTTCCTGGCTGATGAATGCAAATGTTTCTCCAGTATTTTTTGATAACATACTGCATTCATCTTGCCATCAATTTTGTAGCTCACACATCCCCAAAACATCAGCGATCCACCTCCGTGTTTCACAGTAGGAATGGTAAACCTTTCATCATAGGCCTTGTTGACTCCTCTGAAAATGTAGCGTTTATGGTTGTGGCCAAAAAGCTCAATTTTGGTCTCATCACTCCAAATGACTTTGGGCCAGAAGGTTTGAGGCTTGTCTCTGTGCTGTTTGGCGTATTGTAAGTGGGATACTTTGTGGCATTTGTGTAGTAATGGCTTTCTTCTGGCGACTCGACTATGCAGCCCATCTTTCTTCAAGTGTCTCCTTATTGTGCATCTTGAGACAGCCACACCACATGTTTTCAGAGAGTCCTGTATTTCACCTGAAGTTATTTGTGGGTTTTTCTTTGCATCCCAAACAATTTTCCTGGCAGTTGTGGCTGAAATTTTAGTTGGTCTACCTGACCGTGGTTTGGTTTCAACAGAACCGCTCATTTTCCACTTTTTGATTAGAGTTTGAACACTGCTGCTTGGCATTCTCAATTTCTTGGATATCTTTTTATATCCCTTTCCTGTTTTATACAGTTCAATTACCTTTTCCCGCAGATCCTTTGACAATTCTTTTGCTTTCCCCATGACTCAGAATCCAGAAACGTCAGTGCAGCACTGGATGGAAGATGCAAGGGTCTGTCAGGAGTCCAGAAACTCATTTATCTTTTATACACACACACTAATTACAAGCAAACAAATCACAGGTGAGGATGGTTACCTTTAATAGCCATTCAAACCCCTTTGTGTGCATGTTGTCAGGCCAAAATCACCAGGTTATGTAAACTTTTGATCAGGGCCATTTGGGTTGTTTCGGTTGCCATTATGATTTAAAAAGAGTAAACACAGTTGATTGATAATAAATGGCTTCAGCCAAACACTAACCATGAGTGAAAGAAAAGTTTTTTGTGTTATCATTCATATTCTCTGAAAAATGGCCAAGAAATCATAAATTCTGCCAGGGTATGTAAACTTATGAGCACAACTGTATATGGATATTATAGTTACGGATGTGGCAATAGAGTGATGTTAGTTTTGGCTTCAATTTGTTAGCGTATCTAAATCTGCTAGTACATCTAACACTTCCCTCCGCCCAGACTGACAATGCCACTGTCTGGTGTGTCTCTTGTGCTCCTTCATCCAGAGTGAGATGCTCTAATACAGGAGATGTGTTATTGGCCAGATCACCAGGTTAAAACAAAGGGGGGAAAGCCAAAGAGAAGAAAACTTAAGCAGTGATCACATGCAATATATCACAGTTTTGGCCTTAAGGATTCCAGGTTGTACAATGACCCAATCAGGATTCTAGATGCGCTCACAGGTTGTCGCCATCAGCAGCAATTTCATGGCAATAAGTCGCAGATCCCTCGTGAGAGCAGAAAATGATGGAAAAATTATACACCGAGCTGTAACAATCTGGGAAATATTATCCCATAAAATTAGAGAGGAGCCCAGGCCAAAACCTGAACATTTTGTTATAAATGTCTTCCCCTTAGAGACTCCCGAGCCAGCAGATTATAAGCAGCCCGTTCAACTTCACATCACCTCCTTCCTATAACTTATATTCCTTTGCTGTCTTTGTTTTCTTAAAGTGGACCTGTCATCAAACATATTTTTTCATATTAACCAGTTAAAGCGGAGTTCCAGCAGTTTTTTTTTTTTTTAACACAGATGTGATGGTTGCACCTACAAATATATAAATCGGAATGAGTAGTAAATGTATGTTTTAGTTGTCTCTTTCTATTAAAAAAAACATACTTTGGTCTTCTCTGTGAGCCCGCTTCCATCTTGAGTGTGGGCATCTGAAGCCCACTCGTTACTACTTCTGGGATACAGCGCTCGTGCATATCATAGAAAGCTTGGACGAATACTGCGATGCTGCAGATGGAGGATGTCCATTGGCTCCTGGACGATATAAGGTACATACATTGCTGAAAAAAAAGTGCCGAATGATAAATCGAGCAGTAGTCAAGAACGCAGGGGTTCAAAATATGGGTGAAATTCCGCTTTAAGGACCAGGCCTTGTTTTGACATTTGTTGTTTACAAGTTGTTTAAATTAGTATTTTTTGCTAGAAAATTACTTAGAACCTCCAAACATTATATATATATATACACACATATATATATATATATATATATATATATACATATATACATATATATATATACATATATATATATATATATATATACATATATATATATATATATATATATATATATATATATATATATATATATATATATATATACATATATATATATATATATATATATATATATATATACATATACATATACATATACATATATATATATATACATACATACATATATATATATATATATATATATATATATATATATATATATATATATATATATATATTTTAGCAGAGACCCTAGAGAATAAAATGGCGGTCGTTGCAATATTTAATGTCACACCATATCTGCGCAGCAGTGTTTCAAACACAATTTTTTTTTTTTTGGAAAAAATACACATTCATGAATTTAAAAAAATATAATGAATTTTTGTATAATGTGAAAGATGATATTACGCCGAACAAATATATACCTAACATGTCATGCATCAAAATTGCGCATGCTTGTGGAATGGCAACAAACTACGTACTTAAAAATCTCCATAGGCGACGCTTTAAAATTTTTTACAGGTTACCTGTTTAGAGTTACAGAGGAGGTCTTTTGCTAGAATTATTTCTCTTGCTCTACCAATCGTGGTTTGAACACAGTTTACATATGCGGGTACGACTTACGTATGCGCTCGCTTCTGCGCGCAAGCTTGGAGGGACTGGGCGCTTTAAAAAAAAAAGATTATTTCCTCTTATTTATTTAACTTTTTATTTTTTACTTTTACACTATCCCTTTAAAAAGAAAAACATTTTGATCACTTGTATTCCTATTACAAGGAATGTAAACATCTCTTGTAATAGAAATAAGCATGACAGGTCCTCTTTATTGCAAGATCTGGTGTCGGAGGGATGGGGCGCTTTAAAAAAAAAAAAAAAAAATTCTCTTATGTATTTAACTTTTTTATTTTTTACTTTTACGCTGTCCCTTTAAAAAGAAAACAGTTTTGATCACTTTTATTCCTATTATAAGGAATGTAAACATCCCTTGTAATAGAAATAAGCATGACAGGTCCTCTTTATTTGGAAAACAATAAACGATTCACCATAAACTAGCCCTAACCAATAGTGAAATCAAATAGCAGCGCTGAATCAATTGACCTAAATATTAGTGAAAAAGTAAATATTAATTTACACTAGAATGCATCAACACAATGTGAACCGTGTCCAAGAGACAAAATCCATTAAGTGAATAAAAAGATCTCTATAAACAAAGAAAATGTGCTGAAAAAAACTTATACATAAAAAAAAATATATAAATATAAAAAGTCCAACAATATGTGATAAGTAGAACGTGATATCATTGATGATAATCCATAGCGTGATACAGTGCAGATCTTCAATAAATCAATCTTCCACCACACCTCTGTGACTGTGATTCCACTCCCCTTAGGCGAATAGTTCTCTTTATTGCAAGATCTGGTGTCGGAGGGATGGGGCGCTTTAAAAAAAAAAAAATTTCTCTTATTTATTTAACTTTTTATTTTTTACTTTTACACTGTCCCTTTAAAAAGAAAACAGTTTTGATCACTTTTATTCCTATTACAAGGAATGTAAACATCCCTTGTAATAGAAATAAGCATGACGGGTCCTCTTTGCTGTAAGATCTGTGGTCAAAAAGACCTCAGATCTCACATTTACACTTAAAAGCACAAAAAAAGAAGTAATTTTACATTTACTAATAAAAAAAAAAAAAAAAAAATCGGTCCTTTAGGTTGTTAGGCAGAAGTGACATCAGACGTCACTTTGGTCCTCCATGGGCATAGAGTCGAATGGGGGCCATCTGCTCTCACTCGACTTCCTGCCCATCGCTCCACAGGATTAGATCGTTTCTGCCGCGGGGGAGACAATCGGGAAGCAGCGTGAAGAGGGGGGGGGGGCACTCACACCACTTTTATGTGAAAGTCCCCACAACATCTTGTACTATCTTGAATCCCTGGTCTATTCAGAACTTCTATTTCTATTCAATTTACTCGTCTTCCTATATCTTTATTTTTTTTTTTTTTATATTTTTTCTATTTTCTAATCTTATTTTTATTTTTATTTTTCATTCTTATTCCATCTTATTCTTCACTCCACATTTATTCTCTTTCTTTGCCTCCATTAACCTGTTCTTTAACCCTCTACACCTATGATATACGTCCATTATATGTATTTACATATGTATATATATACTAATGATTGGTATGTTTTACTCATATACCTCCCCCAGATCATACAATAATCCTTACAGGAAACCCCTGAAGAAGGAACTGAATTTTTTCTTATCCGAAACATGTTGGGCTCCTATGTACCACATATTTGTATGCTTCTTTCTACCAGTATGCTCATTTGTGTGGTTTAGGTATTTTGTATGTATTGTTCACTATTTTAATAATTGTTTTTGTATATTCCAATAAAGTACATATTTTTAATATTTCTGGGCACCTCTCATACCAATCACATTATTTAGTACGTTTCCCCTCCTCCTACTCAGGTTCACCCATTAATACCCCCTACCCCTTCACCCGTACCATCCCAGGGTTCCTTCCTTTTTATTTTATAAAATTTATTATCGGGATGTGGTGAATTGGGTATGAATTTACCTCTACATTTATATGTGGTAATGCACCATCTCTCAATTAAAATAATATTTTATGTGAAAGAGGATCGCCCACTGTTTAAAAAAATACCAGGGTTATGGCAGCTAGCTGCTGCCATAACCACAGTATATAATGTCAAAGTAATGGTGTATATACACAGTGGGCAGTCCAGAGCAAATTTAGGATAAATAAAAAAAAATACAATAAAATAGAAAGCACAAAGGTTTTTTTTTCTTTTTTTAATTGCACAATATCTCTTTAGCAGTAAAGGTTTGTTACTTTCCTCCTCACAACCTTCTTAAATTGTACCGAGAGCTGAGCATGTGCAAGAGCTACATCATTCCGGCCAGGCCAATCAAAATAGCCGGAGATCCCATACTCAGAAGACGCCAGTGAGAAGATGTCTGTGGGAATGTGTCAGTGTAACACTTCCAGGAATGTATTACCTCTCACAGAGATCACAGTACTCCCCCTGACAATGCCTTCATCCAAGGGTGGGCAGGAGGGGCGACTGCCCTGGGCACTGTGGTATCATGTGAGGTTCAGGGGCACCACAAGGAGATTGGGGGGGGAGGGGTTTGGTGGGAGCTGGAATTGCGGGGGGGGGGGGTGGCATGAGGTGGTGGAGAAGTGGAGATTTGGGGAGGTGTAGGGTGCTAGGGTGGGGGTTAATGCTTGAAAAGGTAACATGGTGGGGGGATTTGCTCTAAGAGGGGGATTTTCGTTTTGGGAGGGGGATTTGTGCTAGAAGGGATGATTGGGGGGCATTTGTGCTAGGAGGACATTTGGAGGGGGGTGGGGAGAGCATTTTTGCTAAGAGGGGAAATTTGAGGGGTATAGGATTTATGCTAGAGAGGGGGAACTTTTAATTACTTTTTTTTTGGGGGGGGGGGGGTGAATTGCACTGGAGCATATGTGGAAAGAGAGGAATTGAGCTAAGGTTTGTGCTAGGATGGGGGATTGGGGAAGGGGGAAAGGGGGATTTGTGTGCTGGGAGCATATGTGGAATGAGAGGATTTGGGCTAAGCATGCAGATTAGTGTTAAATTCGTGGGAAGCATGAATTGCTCTAGAATTTCCTGGTAGAGGGCTGCACGGACTTTGGACTTGATGAAACACAGTGGACCCAGTGGCATAGCGTGGGTTATCAGCACCTGGGGCACCCACTAACCTGCGGACTTTTAGCACTCCCCATGTCCCTTTCCTTCCTACAATAGTACTGACCAACCCCATTCCTAAACTGACCACTACACTAACCTACCTGATTCCTATACTGGCCACTAAGGATGGGCTCCGGTGTGTTCACAATCCCACGTGTCCGAGCCCGCCAGGAAGCTGACACTGCACACCGCTAATCACAGGCAGCAAGACATTTCCCGGCTGCACAGATCGGGAAATGTCTCACTGCCTGTGATTAGCGCTGCGCAGTGACAGCTTTCTGGCGGGAGCGGGCACAGGCATGTGGGATTGCGAACACACCTGAGCCCATCCTTACTGGCCACTACACTGACCTACCTGATTCCTACACTAAACAATACATTGAACTCTACACTAACCTACCTGTCCACTACACTGACCTACCTGATTCCTATACTGACCACTACATTGAACTCTACACTGACCTACCTGTCCACTACACTGACCTACCTAATTCCTATACTGACCACTACACTGACCTACCTGTCCATTACCATGACCCTTACACTAACCTACCTGATTCCTACACTAACCTACCTGACCACTACACTAACCTACCTGATTAATACTGGCCACTACACTGACCACTATACTAACCTACCTGATTCCTATACTGGCCACTACACTGACCACTACACTACATTTTCCACTACACTACACTGTGCTGACCACTACACTGACCACTACACTACACTGACCACTGCACTACAATGTCCACTACACTACACTAGACTGTGCTGACCACTACCCTGTCCATTACACTGTCCACTACACTACACTGTGCTGACCACTACACTGACCACTACACTACACTGTCCACTACACTGACCACTACACTACACTGACCACTACACTGTCCACTACACTGACCACTACACTACACTGACCACTACGCTACACTGTCCACTACACTGACCACTACACAACACTGTGCTGACCACTACACAGTTCCCTGCACTACACTGACTACTACACTACACTGTCCACTACACTGACCACTACACTGACCACTACGCTACACTGTCCACTACACTGACCACTACACTACATAGACCACTACACAACACTGTGCTGACCACTACACAGTTCCCTGCACTACACTGACCACTACACTACACCACTGACCACTACACTACACTGTCCACTACACTGACCACTACTCTACACTGACCACTACGCTACACTGTCCACTACACTGACCACTACACTACACTGACCACTACACAACACTGTGCTGACCACTACACAGTTCCCTGCACTACACTGACCACTACACTGTCCATAATACAACTACGCTGTCCACTACACTACCTTACTCTGTCCACTACACTTTGTAGACAGGCCAGCCCCGCGGCCGCACATGACCCCATTCGCCCAATCACAGGGCGCCGGAGACTAACATTGGCAGCCGGAGAGTGAAGCCACTAGTGACACACACTGACGTAGAATTTCGCCTCTATAAATGTTGCACCCGAGGCCATGATGCCCACCGTACCCCCCACGCTACGCAACTGAGTGGACCAACACCAGCTGATGACATGGCCCCCCAAATCGTCACTGACTGTAGAAAATTTTGCATTTCATCTGGAAATCAAGGTCCCAGAGTCTGGAGGAAAAGTGTAGAGGCACAGAATCCAAGTTGCATGAAGTCCAGTGTGAAGTTTCAACAGTCAATGATGATTTGGGGAGCTATGTCATCTACTGGTGTTTGTCCACTGTGTTTTATTAAGTCAAAAGTCAGCGCAGCCCTCTACCAGGAAATTCTAGAGCACTTCATGTTTCCCTCTGCTATCCAGCTTTAAGGAGATGCTGATTTCATTTTCCAGCAGGACTTGGCACCTGCCCACACTGCCAAAAGTACCAATACCTGGTTTAATGATGATGGTATCACTGTGCTTGGTTGGCCAGCAAACTCGCCTGACCTAAACCCCATAGAAAATTTGTGGGGTATTGTCAAGAGGAAGATGAGAGACACAGGGGCGTACGTAGAGCATTTGGCGGGGGCGGATCCTATAGCTGCCACCCCCCCAGGCGGGGCACGTTGATGTGCTGACGTCAGCGTCAAGTGACATCACGTGTAGCGCCTCCTTGCACTGCGGTCCGGAACCCTGAAGAATCCTCCTCCCTCTGCTCCCCCGCGCAGCCAGGCCCCTCCTCCTCCTCTGCAAAAACGGTGCTGACTGACCCAAGGATTGTAATCGGGCGGCTGGTCTCAAAAAGTTATACATGTAACTGGCATCAGCACACTTACTATGTGCTAATGCCTGTGGTGTCACTAGGGTTGGTGTCATCTGGTAAAACTTGGTGTCACCCTCCCCCCCCCAAAAAATATTTTCCTGTTTTCTGAATGTTTTCTCTACACAGCCCCCATACCTCTGGACCCCTTTACATTACACAGCGCCCATACCTCTGGACCCCTTTACATTACACAGCCCCCATACCTCTGGGCCCCTTTACATTACACAGCCCCCACACCTCTGGATACCTTTACATTACACAGCCCCCATACTTCTGGACCCCTTTACATTACACAGCCCCCATACCTCTGGACCCCTTTACATTACACAGCGCCCATACCTCTGGATAGCTTTACATTACACAACCCACATACCTCTGGAGCCCTTTACATTACAGAGCCCCCATACCGCTAAGCCCCTTTACATTACACAGCGCCCATACCTCTGGACCCCTTTACATTACACAGTGCCCATACCTCTGTACCCCTTTACATTACACAGCCCCCATACCTCTGGACCCCTTTACATTACACAGCCCCCATACCGCTGGACCCCTTTATATTACACAGCCCCCATACCTCTGGACCCCTTTACATTCCACAGCCCCCATACCTCTGGACCCATATACATTACATAGCCCCCCCACACTTCTGGAATCCTGGAAACCTGCGTTCCATGTGCGTTTCTCGCACTGCATTCAAAATACACTCCAGTTGTGATCTGCAGTGGGTGTCAATGTTAACTTAATGACACCATAAATGCAGGTCCCAAATGTAATGCGTTTATCTGCATTGGATCGTACGGTACAGTAGTACCATGCAACCCCGTTCCTGCGTGTCTTATAACTCTTATGCCCCGTACACACGGTCGGACTTTGTTCGGACATTCCGTCAACAAAATCCTAGGATTTTTTCCGACGGATGTTGGCTTAAACTTGTTTTGCGTACACGCGGTCGCACAAAGTTGTCGGAATTTCCGATCGTCAACAACGCGGTGACGTCAAGCACGTACGACGAGACTAGAAAAGGCCAGTTCAGAACCAAGCGCGGCACCCTTTGGGCTCCTTTTGCTAATCTCGCTAATCTCGCTAATCTCAAGTGTCTAATCTGCTTGCCATGTTTATGTGCAAAAATATTAATTTATTTTTGTTTTCCTCAACAGTTTCCTTCCACGCCACAGGAATGGCAGACTGTGGCCTCCCACTTTGCCGAGCGGTGGGACTTTCCTAACTGCGGAGGGGCAATTGATGGGAAACACGTCCACATTGTCCCACCACCCAACTCGGGGTCGTACTATTTCAACTATAAGGGGTTCAATAGTATTGTGATGTTGGCCGTGGTGTCGGCTAATTACGACTTCTTGTATGTGGACATGGGGAAGAATGGCCGGATGTCCGATGGTGGAGTTATCGCCCAGACGGAGTTCTACAGGCGTCTCCAGAATGGCAGCTTGGACTTGCCACCTCCAGAGGACAATGTGGAAGGACTCCCATTCGTGTTCGTTGCTGATGAAGCGTTTGCGCTGGGGGACCATCTTATGCGGCCATTCCCTATGAGGACCCTCACCCCGGAACAGAGGGTTTTTAATTACTGGCTGGCCAGAGCCAGAAGAGTGGTGGAAAACACATTTGGAATCCTGGCCAGCCGGTTCCGCCTATTTCTGACACCCATCCATATGGCGGAGTAAAAACTTAATCATATAATCCTGGCGTGCTGTATTCTTCATAACTTTTTACGCAAGCATTCCACCAACTATGCTGGCTCAGTTGGGCCTGAGGCCGGAATGATCCATGAAACGACACTGACGGCGCTTGAAAGTGGCCGTCCTGGCTTGCCCTCCCTGAGTGCCCGTGATGTCTGGTTACGATACCAGGAGTTCTTTGCGGGTAGGGGGGCCATCAATATGCCAGCAAATTTGTGAAGCCTTTATCAAATAAAAAAGCAAAAAAAAGAAAATCTTTGTGGACATTTACTGCTTGTGTTTGTTTTAGCTGACCCTGACAGAAAAGTGTTGAGTCCAGAAAATGGCGTGATTGTGTAACCTTATACAAAGCACTGTTGGGTGTTATTTACTAAAGGCAAAGACACTTTGCACTACAAGTGCACTGAAACTGCACTTGTAGTGCAAAGAGGATTTGCCCTTAGGAAATAACCCCCATTTTCATAGAAAACAGCAATTACATCACCAACAAAGTGTTTGAGCGTTGACACAATAATCCGCACATTCTTGCTTAACAATCTCTTTAATACCTGCACAATCACATGTGCATTTAGAAAAGGTTTTTATAACAAAAAAACATGTTTGTGGTATAACAATTTTTGGGGTAGCATTATCAAACAGATAAATGTCCATTTAAGCTAAAACAGGCATGTGTAAAACCAACAAGAAAGACACAAATCTTGAACTTACAAAGTTCACATTTGGTAGAACTTGAAGGCAATATCAGACATGAGTATTTAGGAACTGTGTTTGATCTTGCATTCAGATGGGGTGAAGTCACCCCAGGAAAAGCCAAATTTGGAAGATGCACACCAATTTGCCAATGTCAACATGTGCTAGCTGCCATCACGGGGGATCAAGGGATGTGTTTTGGGAGAGAAACCCCTTCCTCTCAGCTACTTTATTATTGAGGAAGGGGTTGCACCCCCAAAACGCGTCCATTGATCTCCCGTGATGGCAGATAGCACATGTTGGCACACTGTGTGCATCCTCCAAATTAGGCTTTTCGACAAATCTTTCAAACATTTTGAACATTGGAGCACACAAAAAAACAAAGGGATTGGGAGGGGTTTTAAACTCGCCCCAAAACATCAATGATGTTTTTATATTTTTGAATAACATCATTGATGTTTTTATTGAGGTTTTCCAATTCTAAATTACACCCCATGATCTCCCCGATCAGGATCTGGGCACTTTCTGATGTGAAAGGATCTGGATCCACAACATCACGATCACCTAAAAAGAGAGAAACCCAAAAAAAAAGGTATCAAAAATATGCCGGCATCCATCTCTTACCTGAGCCTGTGGTCGCAGACACTCACCTGTTGTGGTGACAATTTCCACCACATCATCCTCCTCCTGCTCTTCTTGGGTTGGTGGGATTTCACCTTCTTCCAGAGGTGGGGGGTCTGTGTTCTCCTCAGATGAGGGGTGTCCTCCGAGTCTTTTCTCCCCTATGTCAAACAAAAATGCTATACTTAGCACACAGTGATTTGATGGCAGAACTATCATTATAAAACATTGCCTGGAAGTGGGGTACAATTGTCTATTTTGGTAGAGTTCCAAAATGTGGCATTTTCAGTGTCCTTTGTCAAGCTTCAATACTTTACCTGTTTGGTACAAGCTTCACAGATGGAGCACCCCTATACTATACACTGGAGCACCTGTGTGCCCCCCCTAATAAAAATTGTGTTCTTGTGTCCCACGCTAGTGCTCCAGTGTCCAGATGTGAAAACAGCTGCTCAGTGTTCTCTCCTTACACAGAATCTAGTTTGCATTTCATTCTAGTAACAAAGCCATCTACCCAACCAAAATAGTTTCTGACAAGTAGGGCGTAAAAATTGTGGCCCAATGCATATGGCTTAAACAATGGTGTTTTATAGGCCAAAAGAAAAATGTTTGATACGAACGAATAATGTACCCATGAACATGAAATTTGCCATTTAAAAATGTAGACTTGTAAGAAAAGCACATGGAGCAGCACGAACGTAAGAAACATAAAGAATAGGAACACAGGACAGCACTCTCCGGATCTTTCTGTACTGCTCATGTTCTCGTAATTTCAGGTCCGACCACCGCTTCCTGAGCTGATCTTTCGATCGTCGTACCCCGAAATGCCGGTGCAGACTCTTGACCACTTTCGCCATGATCTTGGCCCTTCTGACATTGGGGTTGGGGTAAGGTCCATACTTCCCGTCATAGTCGGCCCTCTTCAGAATGTCGACCATCTCCAACATCTCCCCAAAGGACATATTTGATGCCTTAAATCGTCTCCTTCTGGATCCAGACGTTTCAGGCTCCGGCATTTCCTCCTCCTCGTTGCTATAATTAGCACGCACCTGCTGTGTTTCCGCCATGTGCTCTTCCCCCACTGCACCGAACGAAAAGGGGTGGGGAATAGACTAGAAAGAACGTTACACGCATGCGCAGTGTGTATAAAGCGTAACACGCGTGCGTATTACGTACGATCTGTGAGCGGAGGAAGGAGCATCGAAAGCGCCGATCGTGATAACGAAGGTAAGATCTAAACTTGGGCCTATACTGCTTCGAAATTGAAGCCTATATTGTAACAAGATTAGGAGAGTTTGGCCTGACCTTAGGGTTAGTCTTGTGTTGTGTCTTGCAGAGAAAATGGATGGGTTCAACGACCACAATTTCCTCCCCCTGTTCATAGACAAATACAGGGAGCTGCCCTGTCTGTGGCAGGTGAGACACCCCCATTATAACAATAAACAAAAGAGGCAGGCAGCGCTGGAGAAACTGCTGGAGTTGGTGAAGCCGGTGGTCCCCACAGCAACCATCCCTTATTTAAAAACCAAAATTGGTGGCCTGAGGAGCACTTATCTTAGGGAGCGCAAGAAGGTCACAGATTCCCAGAGATCCGGAGCTGCAGCAGATGACGTTTATGTCCCCAGGCTGTGGTACTATGAGAGACTGCGATTTCTGTCAGACCACACTGAAGTCAGGGAATCCCTCTCCACCCTTCCTTCCACTCTTCCTTCCACCCCAGCTGAGGCTTCCGATGTCCAACCTGGGCCTTCCAGCCAGGAAGAAGTGGAGGAGTCCAGCTGGAGTCAGGTATAGCATTCTTCTACAGATTTCTGGTCAATAAATAAATGATGTTTATTAGATGTTATTATTGATCACTAATTGCTGATTGCAAAAAGTGTTTTACATATCAAAAGACAGTAGTGGACACCCAAAATTGGGACAAGAATGAAAAATGCTGGGCTCAGAAGGATAGTCTGTTATATTTGATAACATTCAATTTGCAACAGTCAGGAGGTGAAAATTGTGTGTGATTAATGAATAAAAAACTAAAACTATGTCCCTTTTTCATACACAGGAAGACCTCAGCCAGGAGGAGGTTGTGGAATGTGGCAGTCAGGAGGAGGCGGGGATTAGTGGCAGCCAGGAGGAGGGGGGGCTAAGTGTCAGCCAAGAGAAGCCTGGGACCAGTCGCAGCCTGACTGAATCGCAGGTTCCTCCCCTCCGCCTTCCATATAAAAGAGCGAGGAAGGCGACTCCCATGCAGGATTCAGCGCTCAAGCTCATTCAGGAGTCTTCTGTGTCCCTCCGAGCTTTACCCACTCCTGAAGAGGCCTTTGCCTGCATGACTGCCACCAAACTGCAGGGCATGCAGGAGGGTCAACGCCTCCTGAGGGAGCAACTTATTTATAAAGACCTAACTAAGGGGGTG
Organism: Aquarana catesbeiana; assembly: GCF_042186555.1. Classification (NCBI taxonomy): domain Eukaryota; kingdom Metazoa; phylum Chordata; class Amphibia; order Anura; family Ranidae; genus Aquarana; species Aquarana catesbeiana. The sequence goes on along the minus strand of NC_133333.1, from coordinate 234,068,391 downwards.
AGTGGGGAACTAACACCCAAGACCGACGTGATTGAGTTGGACCATCCTCTTCCTCCTCCTGCTGCCACAACTCCACCACCAGAGCCACTGCGTGGAAGGAAGCGTGGAAGGAAAACAAGAGAGTGATGGCCTGGGTTCAGTCTGGTCTGACAAAAGCTGCAGTCTCTCGTATGACCACAGCCTGGGGACACAGATGTCATCTGCTGCTTTCCGGATCTCTGGGACTTCTGGACCAGACTGCACTCCCTTACATAAGGACTCCTCAGGCCACCAATTTTGCTTGAAAATAGTTGATGTGTGCCCTGGGGGTCCAAGGCTTCACCCCTTTCTGCAGTTTCTCCAGCATTGCCTCCCTCTTTGTTTAGTTGTGAGCCCTTAATAAAAGTTATTTTTTTGAAAATTATACTCTCCTATGTGTGTTTTCATCCAAAAGGGACAGTTTGTTGTTGACGATTCAGGTACATTTCTAACATAAAATGTGAAATTAACAAGGGACAACAACACCAAACAATCTCCTACAGATTAAATAGAACAACATATCAATGGTGTTGTGGTAACTTGACACAAAAAACACACACAAAAATTTTCAGGAGTGCAAATAAAAATCCCCAAAACAAAAAAAAAGCCTTGGAAAAAATACAAACCAAAAAAAAAATTATCGGCCTTAAAAACCAAAAAAAAAAAAACCACCAAAATAATGTTGTCAGATGTGACAAATCAAAATATATTGAGGGAATCCCGATAAATAGTAAAGAAAGAAGTTTGTGAGAAGTGTGTGTGAATATGAGCAGCAAAACTACTTAATTCTTGTCACATTATTAAGAAGAAGAGAGTGCGCTGTATTAAACCATTTTTAACATTGCAGCGTGACAAAAGTGCTGTATCCATTGCGAATGCTAAGTTTACCAGACCGAGCTGTTCCGTGTCGGAATTTCTTCTGAGCATGCGTGGCACTTTGTGCGTCAGAACAGGCCACACACAGTCGGAATTGACGCGATCGGACTTTGTTTTTGGAAAATTTTATATCCTGCTCTCAACTTTGTGTGTCGGAAAATCCGATGGAAAATGTCCGATGGAGCCCACACACGGTCGGAATTTCCGACAACACGCTCCAATCGGACATTTTCCATCGGAAAATCCGACCGTGTGTACGGGGCATTAGTGTGGTCCAGCACAATTTCAGCCCATTCAAATGAATGGGCTGAAATTGTACTGCTCCTGGAAAACATGTGACACAGGAACGCAGTGTGATCCTGTGTGATTCATCGTGTGAACCGGCTATGAGTCCTGGAGCCAAGTGATGGAAAAAGTTCTTCCACCTGGCTCCACTGACTTGCCTGGCAGGGGTGCACTAGTATGATCACCTGTTGCAATTGTCCTGCATGTCTAGTGTTGTGCCCTGATTGTCCCCTGTGTAGCAGCCAGCATCTCTTTGATTCAGGGGTGGGAGAGAGTATACTGAATGGGCTGCATGTGCATGCACTTTGGAAAGAGGGAGGACATGTGCTGGGGGGGGGGGGGGTGTCACTTTTTGAACAGAATTACTGAAATAAATTAACTTTTTGATGGTATTCTAATTTTATGAGATGCACCTGTATACAGTATATGGCTGTTCTATATTGTGGCATGTCTGGAATTTAGTCATGAAAACTTTTATCGTTACTGAATGGTCCAATTTTATTGTACTTAATTCCATCAGTGAGGTGTACAAAACAAATTAAGGATGGGATGGAGTTGAAATGGCAGGAAACATTTCTAGCTTAGCAATGAAGTAAAAAAAAAAAAGGAAGGCGCAGAGGTGATGTATTTATCATGCAGAACTATATCCTAGGGTCAGTATATAGCTTTAGCTGATTAAAATTTTATCACATTAGCTGTGTATGAAGGAACAGATATTTCATCATCAGCTTAGGAAGGGATCGGTTACAGGAAGAGCTGTGAGGCTGAGGAATAACTTTTCATAAAATAGCGAAAGGAGAAAGAAATCAATAAAAAAATCTAAGGATTTTTTTTCTTAAGACTCATTTATACAGTTGTAATTATTATGCAAATTGTGGTATGTTTTTATCCAGAGGACTGATTCAGGTGCCTGGTTGGGTCAGGTTTTTTTTGTTGGCCCCAGGGGTAATTTGCCCTCCTCTGGGCCAAAATAGCCAGACTTTTATTGAGGCTGGAAGGACTTTCATCCTAATTCAAGAATATTTTATGATCAATATGAAATTTGTGGTCCCTTGACGATCACACCTATATAAGCTTGTTAGACATTACATTCCAAAACTATGGCCATTATTATGGTGTTGGCCTTCTTTTGCTGCTTCCACTCTTCTGCGTAGGCTTTCCACAAGATTTTCAATTGTCTGTGGGAATTTGTGTCCCAACAAGAAGGCCTGGCTCGCAATCTGTGCTCTAATTCATTCCAAATGTGTTTAGTAGGATTGAGGTCAGGGTTCTGTGAAGGACCCTCAAATTCCTCCACACCTTACTGGTCAAACCATGTCTTTATGGAGCTGGTGTTTGACACATGGGCCCAGTCATGCTGAAACAGAAAAGGGTCTTCCCTAAACTGTTTCCATAAGGTTCGAAAAGCACAATTGTCTAAAATGTCTTTGTATGCTGTAGTATTAACAGTACCCTTCACTGGAAAAACTTGAACTAAATCATTTTTAAGGGAAGTCCACATAGTTTAGGCCATATAGGTAAGGTGCAATGGCCAGGTCTCTGAGAGCCTGCACCTTTCTACATTGGATTTTTAATGCAGAACCCAATCTCCTATATACTTAGTCCCCCCACATGACAGGTGATGCATACAAAAAAGGTAGAATCCAGTAGCACTGATTTCTTTTTTTCTTGTAGCTCTTGCAAAGTCTAAAAACAGTTACAAATCATCAGGCCAATGAGCTTGCACATGAAGCTCACGTGCTTTTTCAAGGCCTTTCAGCCAACAAGCAATTCTTATGCAGATAGCATGCTTTTAGGTAGGCTTTCTATGCTTCAAGGACTTTGGGCTAATGACCATTTATTGTGCAGCTTGCATGCTTTCTCAAGGCGTTTTCGCCAACAATTAATTCTCTTGCAGCTTGCATGCTTTCAGCTAAGCCTTTTATGATCTAAGGCCTTCTGATCAACAGTCTTTTCTTGTGCACTGTGCACACTTTCTCAAGGCCTTCCAGCCGATGACCAATTCTCATGCAGCTTGCACAATAGCCAACAACCATTTGTTATGCAGCTTGCAAGATTTTTCAAGGCCTTCCTGTCAATGACCAATTCTCATTTGGCTTGCATGCTTTCAACTAGGCCTTCTATGCATCAAGGCCTTCAGGCCAATCCTATTTTTTTGCAGCTTGCACACTTTTTTAAGGCCTACCAGCCAATGACCAATTCTCATTCAGCATGCACACTTTTTCAAGGCTTTCTGGCCAACAACCAATTTGCATGCAGCTTTCATGCTTTTAAATAAGCCTTCTATGCTCTAAGGCCTTCAGGCCAATGACCATTTCGTGTGCAGCTTACACACTTTCTCAAGACCTTTCTGCCAATGACTGATTCTCATTCAGCTTGCATGCATTAAACTAGGCCTTCCCTTCAGGCCAACTAAATTTCTATGCAGCTTCCACACTTTTTCAAGGCCTTCTAGCCAACAAACGATTTTTTTGCAGCTTGAATGCTTTCAATAAAGCCTTCTATGCTTCATGGCCTTCCAGCCAATGCTACTTCTTTGCAACTTGAACACATTTAAAAAAACCTTCCCCAACGACCAATTCTCAATCAGCTTTTGCTCTTTACACTAGGCCTTCTATGCTGCAAGGCCTTCAGGCCAGTGACCATTTCTTGAACAGCTTGAACACTTTTGCAAGGACTTCAGGCTAACAACCAATTCTCATTCAGCTTTCACGCTTTTAACTAGGCCTTCTATGATTCAAGGTCTTTGGGCCAGTGGCCAGTTCTTGTGTGGATTGCACGTTTTCTGAAGGTTTTTCGGTCAGATTCTCATTCTGCTTGCACACTTTCGACGAAGCTTTCTATGCTTCAAAGCTTTCTTGCCAGTGCCAGTTTCTTGGGCAACTTGAATGCTTTCCCAAGACCTTCCGACCAACAACTGATTCTCATTCAGCGTGCATGATTTAAATTAGGCCTTCTATACTTCAAAGCCTTCTTATCAATGACCATTTATTGTGCAGCCTGAATGCTCTCTCAAGGCCTTGAGAAAGCAAGCAAGCTGAACAAGAAATTGTCATTTTATAACTTTTAATTGTTTTTAGCCTCTGTAAGATCTGCAAATAAAGAATGAATATGCTGTGAGTGTTCTTGGATTCTACCTGCTTTGCATACGTTTCAAGATTTCAATTCCATTTCGGCACAAGGATTTACACCTGCATCATAAGTGATTATGTGAAATTCTATATTCTCATACATATAATACTGTACCTGCTGAGGCATTTAAGTAATTAATCATATGGAAAAATAATATGCACAATATAGAAATGACGTGTCAAATCATATATTTCAATAATGTTTTTGTTTTTCATATGACATATAAGACGTTCATAGAGGCTGGAGGGACATTTGTGTTCTTTTTATCCTAAGTCAAGAACATTATGTGGTCCCGTGACCATCATACCCATACCTTGTCAGACATTACATTCCAAAACCATGGCTATTATTATGGAGTTGGCCTTCTTTTGTTGCTTCCACTCTTCTGCATAGACTTTCCATAAGATTTTTGAGTGTGTCTGTGTGAATCCAACAAGATGGCTCTCAATCTGAGCTCTGATTCATTCTAAAGGTGTTTAGTAGGGTTGAGGTCAGGGTTCTGTACAGCACACATGAGTTCCTCCACACCTAACTGGTCAAACCATGTCTTTATGGAGCTGGAAAAAGACCTTCCTCAAACTGTTTCCATAAGGTTTGAAGAGCACAATTGTCTAAAATGTCTTTGTATGCTGTAATATTACCAGTACCCTTCACTGGAAAAACCTGAACTCGTCATTTTAAGGGAAGTCCACATATTTTAGGCCATATAGGTAAGTGCAATGGTCATGTGTCTGAGAGCCTGCACCATTATACATTGGATTTATCATGGTAGATCCCACTCTACTATCCACTTAGCCCCCCACATGACAGGTGATACAAAAATATTGTAACTTATACAAAGAAAGTAGAATCCGGGAACACCTAATTTGTGTTTTGCATTTTATTTTACATTTTTTATTTGTAACTCTTGTAAAGGCTCAAAACAGTTAAAAATGATCAGGCCAATGACCTTGCTCATGAAGTTCACATGCTTTTTCAAGACTTTCCGACCAAAAAGCAATCCTTATGCTGGCACACTTTCAGCTAAGCCTTCTATACTTCAAGGACTTTTGGCCAATGACCGTTTATTGTGCAGTTTGCATGCTTTCTCAAGGCATTTTGGCCAACAATACATTCCCTTGCAGCTTGCATGCTTTCAACTAACCCTTTTATCCTCTAAGACCTTCAGACTAATGGCCTTTTCTTGTGCACCGTGCTTGTTTTCTCAAGGTGTTCCAGCCAATGACCAATTCTCATGCAGCTTGTACACCTCCAAATAAGCCTTCTGTGCTTCAAGGCCTTTCAGCCAACGACCATTTGTTATGCAGCTTGCAAGCTTTTTCAAAGCCTTCCTGCCAATGACGGATTCTCATACAGCTTGCACGCTTTCAACTAGGCCTTCTATGCTTCAAGGCCTTCACGCCATCCCTAATTCTTTGCAGCTTGCACACTTTCTAAGGCCTTCTTGCCAATGGCCAATTCTCATTCAGCTTGAACACTTTTTCAAGGCCTTCTGGCCTTCCAACCAATTCGCATACAACTTGCATGCTTTCAAATAAGCCTTCTATGCTTTAAGCTCTTCAGGCCAATGACCATTTCTTGTGCAGCTTACACACTTTCTCAAGACCTTCCTGCCAATGACTGATTCTCATTCAGCTTGCACGCATTTAACTAGGCCTTCTATGCTTCAAGGCCTTCAGGCCAATGACATTTGTTTGCAGCTTCTACACTTTTTCAAGGCCTTCCCCAATGACCAATCCTTAATAAACTTGTACGCTTTAAACTAGGCCTTTTATGTTGCAAGGCCTTGACCATTTCTTGAACAACTTGAACGCTTTTACAAGGGCTTCTGGCCAACAACCAATTCTCATTAATCTTGCACGCTTTTAATTAGGCCTTCTATGCTTCAAGGCCTTTGGGCCAATGGCCAGTTCTTGTGTGGATTGCACACTTTCTGAAGGTTTTCCAGGTTTTGACAGGTTCTCATTCTGCTTGTGCCCTATTGAATAAGCTTTCCATGTTTCAAAGCCTTCTTGCCAATGACTGTTTCTTGGGCAGCTTGAATGCTTTTCCAAGGCCTTCTAACCAACAACCGATTCTCATTCAGCTTGCATGCTTTAAACTAGGCCTTCTATACTTCAAGGCTTTCTTATCAATGACCATTTCTTTTGCAGCCTGAATGCTTTCTCAAGGCCTTGAAGGCCTTGAGAAAGCATGCAAGCTGCACAAAAAACTTTCATTTTATAACTTTTAATTGCTTTTAGCCTTTGTAAGAACTGCAAATAAAGAATGAATATGCTGTGAGTGCTCCTCGATTCTACCTACTTTGCATAAGTTTCAAGATTTCATTTCTATGTCAGTACAAGGATTTACACCTGCATCATAAGTGATTACGTGAAATTCTATATTTCCATGCATAAAATACCTGCTGAGGCACATAAGTAATTCAACATATGGAAAAAAATATGTACAATATATAAATCACATGTGTCAAATCATATACTTCATTTATGTTTTTGTCTTTCATATTTTTTAGGGGTAAAATTGGACGTATGCTGCACATCAACGTGACTTTGTAATACTGAACAATCCCTAGGGGAGGAATATTCTGCTGCACATCATACTTCCTGTACCAATTCTTTCTAGACTCTCATTTTGAAGTAACTTGCAGCGTAGACTTCCCATTCAATAATTAATACATTGTTAAACCCTCTTGCTGGATGTGTAAGAGATTGCCATCTGCAAGAGGATAAGTGATGGATTTAGTGTGCATATTTTAGTATAGTATTTTTCATCCAGGCACAGTCCTGGGTCCTTGGATTATTGGATTTCTTTATTAAATGTTTTTTTGATGCATCCCCCTATTGAATATGGGTTGTTTGTATTCAACATATGCGTAGAGCAAAACACACGCCGTTTCCAAGCACTTCGCTAAAAGGGCAGAAATGACGTGCAATGTACACCGTCCAATGGCAAGTATTCTGATTCTCTCTTTGAAGGGAATCTGCAAACTTCTCAGATATTATGACCACAATTTTATGTATTTTTTGTTTAGCTTTGTTTAGCTTATGAACATACACTATATTGTCCAAGGTATGGGACACTTGTCTTTACACGCACATGAACTTTAATGGAATACCAGTCTTAGGGTTCAATATTGAGTTGGCCCACCCTTTGCAGCTATAACAGCTTCAACTCTTCTGGGAAGGCTGTCCACAAGGTTTAGGAGTGTGTCTATGGGACTGTTTGACCGTTCTTCAAGAAGCGCATTTGAGAGGTCAGGCACTGATGTTGAACAAGAAGGCCTGGATCGCAATCTCCGCTCTAATTCACCCCAAAGGTGTTCTATCAGGTTGTGGTCAGTACTTTGTGCAGGCCAGTCAAGTTCCTGTACTCCAAACACATCCATGTCTTTATGGACCTTGCTTTGTGCACTGGTGCGCAGTCATGTTGGAACAGGAAGGGGTCATCCCCAAACTTTTCCCACAAAATTGGGAGCATGAAATTGTCCAAAATGTCTTGGTATGCTGACACCTTAAGAGTTCCCTTCATTGGAATCAAGGGGCCAAGCCCAGCCCCTGAAAAGCAACCCCACACCTTATTCCCCGCTTCAACAAATTTTTTGGACCAGTGCACAAAGCAAGATCCATAAAGACATGCATGAGTGAGTTTGGGGTGGAGGAACTTGACTGGCCTGCACAGAGTCCTGACCTCAACCCGATAGAACACCTTTGGGATGATTTAGAGTGGAGACTACAAGCCAGGCCTTCTTGTCCACATCAGTGCCTGACCTCACAAATGCACTTCAGGATGAATGGTAAAACATTCCCATAGACACACTCCTAAACCTTGTGGACAGCCTGCCCAGAAGAGTTGAAGCTGTTATAGCTGCAAAGGGTGGGCCAACTCAATATTGAACCCTACGGACTAAGACTGGAATGCCATTAAAGTTAACGTGTGTGTAAAGGCAGGCGTCCCAATACCTTTGACAATATAGTGTATAAGGTTCTACTTCCTATTTAGTGGGGCTGAATAGTGACTGAGATTTGTTGTCCTTCTTTAAAATAAAATGTATCTAAGCCTAAGAACAAGAGTGTAATATATTGCAGCATGCCAGTCCTTAGATGTGGCAGCAGGAAACATTTTCAGCTCTTTCTATTTCTCCTTACCTGGTGATCCTGGCAGAAATGAACTTCCTGTCCCAGGGTGCTCACTGTATAGTACTAAATCCAAGTGGAAGTAAACTCTTTTTGTGAACTTTTACCTACAAGTAAGCCTATAATAAGGCTTTTATATTTTAACAAAATATTGGGTAAAGTGTATTTTTTCCCCAAAAATTGCTGCGTAAATACCATATGACATAAAAAAATTGCAACAATCACCATTTTGTTTTCTAGGGCCTCTGCTTAACCACTTCCCGCCCCAAGGCCTTCATATGACGTTCTGGACTTTGAGTGGCGATATCTGAATGATGCCTGCAGCTACAGGCATCATTTAGATATCTTTTTTTTCTGCCGGTGTTTCCCTGGAAATTAAAAACAACCATAGCAGCTGTTCAGCTCCCTCCCACCGCACTCTGGTGCTTCTACCGGCTCTCCTGTGCAATTGGTGAGCCAGAGAATGATTCGGCCAGTGGTGGCTATTTACCATAGAGCTGACCGAGGACCAGATGGTCCCCCGACCATCTCTATGACCTTTGGAGGATGGGCGTGATGTTATGACATCATTACCGGCCAGTGGCGGCTATTTACCATAGAGCTGACCGAGGACCAGATGGTCCCCGACCATCTCTAGGGCCTTTGGAGGATGGGCGTGACGTTATGACGTCATTACCGGCCTCTGCAGATGTAAACACTGCCATGTTTTTAGCTGAAAGGGCTGAGATCTGTTTTTTTTTTTAATCTCTTGTTTTATAGACCCCAGATCTCTGTGTAAAGAGGACCTGTCATGCTCTATTCCTATTACAAGGGGTGTTTACATTCCTTGTAATAGAAATAAAAGTGATAAAAAAATAAAATTAAGGGAAAGTTTAAAAATAAAAAAATAAAATCAACAATGCATTTTTTTAAAAGCGCCCCCGTCCCCGCGTGCTCGCACACAGAAGCGAACACATACGTACATCGTGCCCGCATATGTAAACGGCCATCAAGCCACGCATGTGAGGTATCGCCAAGAATGTTGGAGCGAGAGCAATAATTCTAGACCAAGACCTCCTCTGTAGCTCTAAACAGGTAACCTGTAAAAAAATTTAAAGTGTCGCCTATCGAGATTTTTAAGTACCGAAGTTTGTCGCCATTCCACGAGTGTGCGCAATTTTAAAATGTGACATGTTAGGTACCTCTTTACTCAGCATAACATCATCTTTCACATTATACAAATAATTGACTTTGCTATTTTTTTATTTTTATTTTTTATTCATTTTTTTTACCAAAAAAAGGCGTTGAAAAATTGCTGCACAAATACCGTGTGACATAAAATGTTGCAACAATTTTACCATTTTATTTCCTAGGGTCTCTGCTTAAAAAAAAACATATATAATGTTTGTGGGTTCTAAGTAATTTTCTAGCAAAAAAAAAAAAAGATGAATTTTACATGTAGGAGAGGAGTGCGAGAATTGGATTGGGCTGGAAGTGATTAACCACTTGCTTACCGGGCACTTAAACCCCCCTCCTATCCAGACCAATTTTCAGCTTTCGGCGCTGACGCACTTTGAATGACAATTGCGCGGTCATACAACACTGTACCCAAATGAAATTTTTATCATTTTTTCACCACAAATAGAGCTTTCTTTTGGTGGTATTTGATCACCTCTGCGGTTTTTACTTTTTATTAAAAAAATTTTAAAAACTGATTTTTTTTTTAAAAAAAAGTTTATTTTTTTATATTTTGTTTTAAAAAATTTTAAATGGGTAATTTTTCTCCTTCATTGATGTACGCTGATGAGGCGGCAGTGATGGGCACTGATAGGCGGCAGTGATGGGCACTGATGGGTGGCAGTGATGGGCACTGATGGGTGGCAGTGATGGGCAGCACTGGCAGGTGGCACTGATTGGCACTACAGGTGGGCATTGATAGGTGGCACTTGTGGGCACTGATAGGTGGCACTTGTGGGCACTGTTAGGTGGCACTGTGGGCACTGTTAGGTGGCACTGTGGGCACTGTTAGGTGGCACTGTGGGGCACTATTAGGTGGCACTGTGGGCACTATTAGGTGGCACTTTTATTGGGTACTGATGAGGCAGATGTGCCTCTTCCACTTGGGGACCGATGTCCCTCACATCCGATCCGGTGATCGGCTTTTTTTTCTACTCGCGCTGTCAGCGTGAGTAAAAAAAAAAAAACGATTACCGATCTTTTGTTTACATCATGTGATCAGCTGTCATTGGCTGACAGCTGATCACATGGTAAGGGGCCGGGACCGGCCCCTTACACAGATCGGTGATCAGCCGAGTCTCAGTGACTCGGTGATCACAACGCGCCCGGCGCGCGCCCTGCAGGGCGCGCGCAGGGAGCGTGCACAGGGGAGGACGTCATATGACGTCCTCCCGGGAATGTAGGTCCGCGCTGTAGCCGTCATTCGGCTATAGCGCGGATGCCAGGTGGTTAAAAATATCTATATAATGTTTGGGGCTTCTGAGTAATTTTCTATAAAAAAATATGATTTTTATATGTAGGAGAGAAATGCCAGAATTGGCCTGGTAGGGAAGTGGTTAATGAAGATTTTTGTGCCTGGAGTTCAGCTTTAAACTTGAAGTGCCTATGCTGCTGTATAATATTAAACTGACCTGTGAGCTGGGGTTCATCTTTAGGATGGCACTGACCCCCTTTACCTTACCGGACCCCCATGGCTCAGGAAGAAGAGTTATCTGCAGAGAGGTCGGCACACCTAGGAAATTATATGAATTCTGAGCTGTATGATGGCAAAGAAGGGCCATAATAGTGTTCCGGAGATTCATGATCACTGCAGTAACGCATTAAATGCTCTTCACTGAGGAAAAGATTAAAGGGAGGTGTAGAGTTTGGCAGCCCTCCCTGGACCACGTACAAGGCCAAGTTTCTGGGAATCCACATGTTCTGTTCAGCAACTCTCCCGAAGGATTCAATACAGCAACTGAGTAATGAGTTATGTGGCTTTGAGTCTCAGCCAGAGCGTGCTCCACACTTCTGAAGTCTAAATTAAAGGAACGGCATTACCCAGATGCAGAACAGACATGGACCCTTCAGCAGACCTAAACTCACCTTTAATCAGGCAGGCAATGGGAAGAGTGAGGAAGAAGCAGCATCAACTTTACTGTCCACTATAACAAGCTGGTCTTCAGGTCTGGGTCATATGACCTAAAGCCTAAAAGCTGGACATCAAAGTAGTTACAAATCTGCATCAATAAATTCCTGACATGTCACAACCTACAGCAACAGGATTATTTTTGAGAAGAGTTCCACCATTTATCATTCAAAAGCCACCCTTGATTCACAGTCAGTAACTTAGCCTAGGTTGAGATGAAGTCATCAGTCTGCTGCAGGCAGGAAGAAGCACGTCCTTAGTCTTCGCTCCCCCGGTGTTTAGACTATACATTGTACTTTTTCAGAGGTGTACCTAGAATCTTCAGGGCCCTGGTGCAAGAAACCATGAAGGGCACCCCTGGCCCCCGACCAGGGCCCTTCCCACTGATCACGGGGTCCTTTACTCCCATCATGGGACCCTTTATTATAGTCCCACAGCAGGCCACCTGCCTGCTGTCTTGGGGTCCCCCCATAGTGGCGGAATGCCAGAGCCCAGCTGTAAGTGCAACCTTTGTGACCCCATTAGTTATGCCACTGGTGTCAGTATTTTCTTTATTTTTGTCATATTATTTTTTTTATTATTGTAGCGGTACCACCATAGGGGCTAATAAGTGATGTGACCCACCTGTCACCCTTTTCAGGTGCAAAAAACCACAAATTCTCCAGAGCTTTTCAGGTGCAAATAAACATCCCCTTATGTGTCCCCACTCACCAGATGACGATGACCCCCAGCTTTGCAGTCTGGGGGTCGCTTCAGGCTTAGTAATGGTATCCAAAGATGTTCAGGAGTGGTGATGTACACGTCAGATCAAGAGGATTCTTGGTGAAATTTCTCAGCAGAATCACCAGGCACCAAAAAAGATAAAAACTAAAAAATAAATACTAATAAAAATATACTCCAAAATATTACCACATATGTTGAAATATAAATGAACATGCTGAATACATATACCAATGTTGTAAATTGCATAAACAACATCCAAAATAATTAAATCCACAATCTCAGTGCAGTGAATCATCAATAATATGTAAAGTGCATGCTACAAATTTGTGGTTGCACACATTTTTATTTGTAGAATGCAGCTTGCTTATTATTGATGATTCACTGCACTGAGATTGTGGTTTTAATTCTTTTGGGTGTTCTTTATGAAATTTACAACATTGGTATGTGTATTCCACATGTTGGAGCACATTTTATTGGTATATTCTGATCAGTAGATTTGCAGTATTGGTATTGTGGATTCAATTACCATTTTTTATGCAATAATTTATAATATTTCAACATATGTGGTAATATTTTTGGGGTGTATATTTTTTTGGTCTTTATAGATTTAGTGCAATGGGATTGTGTATTCAATTACCACTTTTTTTATAGAATGTATTTAAAATATTTTTCTGCGCCTGGTTAAAGGGTAGTGCAACACTATTAATCTTTATATCTTTAGATGTGGAATGTGGGTACACATTTGGATATAAGCAGCAAACTGAAGTATTTATAATATTAGAAGTAAGTGGCAGCCAGTAGTATATTATACACAGTGCCATGAGTTTATTGCACAAAGTAGAATGCCTGGGCATGTTGCTTCCTTCACCCTTACTTTCCCTGGAGCATGCCCGAGATCACACTTTCAGGCAGACTGAAACCCGGGCACATGATTCAAATCCCGTACTGTCCCGGTAGAATCTCGTACAGGTGGCAACCCTACATCCTGATAAGGCCTGGCTAAACCAGAGTTATGCCTAACCATGTGCTAGCTGTGCCTGAAGAACTGTGCTGGAGGGAGAAGTAGATAGTCTTCAGCAAGGTTGTGCAGGAGGAGAGTATCTGATTTGCTCCAAGCCATGCAAGAATCTTTTCTGGGCAACCCATAAATTCCTCAACCTCATCCAAGTTCTAATCCCTCAATAAAATACAAAAACAAAGCTGATGGACTTGTTCATTGTCTTGGAGTGACTGGAAGTGAACGCCGGGCTGGGCAGGGTGACAGGTGGGCCACATCACTCAGCAGCCCCTACAGGGTTACCGCTACTTATGAATGAATAAAAAAAAAAAAAAAACAAGAAAAAATCTGTAGGGATCACTGACTCTATTCATTATTACAAGGAAGGGACACATTGACACATTTACCTCCCTCTCCATCCTGACAGATCCCCCGCAGCAGCTGGCAAGGTAAGAGGAGGAAACCAGGCATACAGAGGAGCTGCAGGGGCCCCCCTGGAGCAGGGGACTGGGTCCCAATGGCGACCCCTGTGACTTCTGTACATGACTTTGTAACATATCACAAAGTGGAAGGTGGCAGTGGGAACTGATTTGTGTCAGACAAGCTTCACGGGCACCAAGATTTCATGATTTGTGTATGCTCAACATGAAAAAATATTTAATAATGGGCCCACAGTAATAACATTGCAGTCAGGTTATGTTTTTGACTTGACAGCTGTACATGCTACATTATAGAACTATAAAAGCCTAAAATGCATGACTGGTGTTTGGCTGATGTAGTGTCTGCCACCACCTACTATTACTACCCAGCAATACCTTTGAAAGAAACACGTGACACTCTCTGGATTTTAAATGGCTGTAGCGGCCCCTTTATTAACAACCATAACAATTTTATTAAAAACGTATTCCATTTTATAACCCAACTTTTTTTACCCAGCTTAAACTGACTGACTATGTCTCAGGTTTATGAAGGAAGGTATATTTCTATTGCATCGGCTGTACCACAACCACCTCAGCATCCTTGCCCCTAGCTGCAGTTCCACCAGCTCAGGGACAAACTTTTACCATTTTCTCGCCCGATGACCAGTACCCATACCAAGATTGGACCAACCCGTTCAACACGACATACTGTATTCCTTCCACCATTCCTACCTTCAAGAACCCGAGACCCCAGCTACAGACACCCAACAGTGAAGCATCACACATGGGCGACCCGCTACAGCCTCAAAGCCCGCTGAAGCCCCCCCCCCGGAGGCCCAGAAACCACATATCTATGCCCACCGCTGACAGGTGCACTCCATCACCTCTCAACTACAGCTCATTGTCTCCCTCCAATTCCCCATGGTGAACAACCAGCCCCACAGACCACAAACTTGGCCACTGCTTTATTGACCTTGATCCTGGCCTTGTCGATCCAATCTACCGACCGGGCCCCCCTCCAAGCTGCCCTGCCAATGATATCAGACCAGACTAGGACAGTGTCCGGAAAGGCAGACAACAAGCAGAGAAAGTCCCACTTGATGTCCCGAATAAGCTCCCTGGAAGCCCTAATACTTAGGTCATTACCGCCCACATGCAGTAGCAGCACATCGGGAGGCCTGTCTATCCTGGCTTAGCGCTGAATTTCTGGTAACACCCAGGACCAGAGCATACCAGGAATCCCTATCCCTGAACCACTACCTCACTACGGGGGGAAGTCCAACTGCCTGCCTTCTGGCCTAACCAAAGCCCTCTTAGCCCCCCAGTGAACATACGAGTGGCCCAGAATCCACATCAAGCAAACCGGGTCTGAAAAACATAAAGCACAAGAGACAAAGAGAAAACATGACACCCCCTCCGCACATACAGACCCTGACAGTTAACCCACCGGCCCAACAAGGTCACAGCAACACAAACACACAAACAGACAACACAAGACAAAAGATGCCTCCCATATTCCACCACCGAGAAGAAACCCCGCTAAGAGCCCCCCCAACCTTAAAGAAGATGCGGACTACATACAAACGAAAGCTGTGGGATTCCCAACGACCAATATGCTGTAGGATCTGGTTGCTCAAACCCCAACGCACTGCCTCCATGGCTGCCCCAATCCTGAAAGAATGCGAGGAATATTCCCCTTGCGAAAAACCTCCCGCTACCAAATACTTCCTAAACACAGACACAAACTGGTACAGTGACAGCGCAGCCACAGCCTAGTGGATCAGGAAAGGACCAGGCCCAGCAGGCCGCAGCAACAACCAAGCCCTTATTATGATGACCGGGCATAGGGACAGGCCCGCCACTCCTCCAACAACCACCCTAGCCCCTTTTCCCAGCTGGTCGGTTTTTGATTTGCGAATAAGCAACGTAACTTTGTTGCCCTGTGTGACGGACCTGGCCGGGACAGAGGCTGTTGGAGAGGACTGGGTGCGGGCCTGTTGCCTTTTGATTATGTGCCCTAGCATTTGGGGGAATGGTGCTCTCTGTGAGCTGTATGCCTGGGGACCCTGGGGTTGGTGTTACTTTGGATTTAGCTCCATGTCCCCCCAAAAACACACAGACTCTGGAACCCTTTATATGCCATATTAGAATGGTGACTGATTTATACCGTTGGGACTCGTACTGTTAAATGCTAATGTCATCAATTCTGCTATAATGTGTTTATTGCAAATAAGTCTAGTGTGGCTCTAAGAGTCTTTTCACCCATTGTTGTTTGTGTTAATTAACTGTGTGAAGCTCGGTGACCACAAGTCTGGGCGAAAGGTCATGTCTCAGTCACCTAGGCTGTATAAAGGATTAGATAATTAGCTCATGTTAATTAAGTTACAGTTGTATTGTTAGAGGAGGTTCCAACGGCATATAAAGTCTTGTAACTTTGATTCATAATAAACAGTCCATGTTAGCAGTGAAGCAAGTGTCGCCTTGTTTTCTGAACAGAGAGGTTGGAATATCTGATATCTGTATACAGACTGGGAGGAAGTGGTATATGACGGAAGCACTCAAGCGGAGTGTGGGACGTTCCGTGACACCCTGCATAGACACGTCCGCCACATCCAACCCCCCAACCACCGCCTTGGAAGGGTTAACTAATTGACACACCCACAAAGCTCCGAAAAAGGCCAAGATAAAAGCGGTCCTGAACAATTGAACCTCAAAGGAAGAAAAACAGACATGTCGAAGAACTCCCACCAACACTCCCAGCATACCCAACGACACAGGTCGCCAGGAATCCGGCCTACCCGACCCTTCCTATAACCCCTCAGGGCCATGCGCACCATAAAAGCCTTCGTAACATCCTCCACCCCAGCCATTTTGAACAAAAAGGCCAGGCCTGCCATCTCCCGGTTAACCGAAGTGACGGATACCCCCTCCTCGCAGTTCTTACCTAGAAAATACAGCAACACATGTAACTTTTCCTCATCACTAAAGCAACCCCCAGTGGTACTTACCAGATTGTGCCACTCTCGCCAAACCCGCTATAGTCCTGTCACTTAGAATCTGCTACTGACTTCAGAAGCAACCCAATTATGGTGACAAAACGAGATCCCACAAACAACTGGGCCCCGGATTCCAAGCTGCTCCACCCCCGGTGCCAACTGACGGAATCTGTCCCACTGTAGGTGAGAAAGCGCATCAGCCACCTCATTCTCAACCCCCGGGACATGAACAGCAAACACAAAAACATTCAACTGCAAACACAACAAGACCAAATGACGCAGTAAGCAGACCACAAGCAAGGAGGAAGCCAACAATGAATTAATGGCATGCACCACACCCATATTGTCATAGTGAAAACGGACCCGCCAATTCCTAAATTCCGACCCCCAAAGCTCCACGGCCAGCACTATCAGAAACAATTTCAAAAGCACTAGGTTACGAATGAGAGCAGACCCCTTCAATTCCTCAGGCCAGGAGCCCGCATTCTACCGGCCATGAAAGTAAGGCACATAACCCACCGACCCCGTGTACAGATCCAATTCCGAGGCTGGGACCGCAGGCCCCATCCAGACAGACCTACCATTGTACTGTGTCAAAAACATATCCCACACCCTCAAGTCCTCCCGGTGGTCCCGTTGAATACGAACAAAATTATGTGGTGCCTTGACCACAGTGCCAGTGCCAGTCGCGGGCAGAACACTCATCCCATGGGCATAATTCGACACACAAAATTGAGTTTACCCAACAAGGACTGCAACTCTCGCAACTGCACCTTGGAACGATGAACCACCCTGGCCACCTACCCCTGAAGGTCCTCGAGCTTATCACTCGGCAACCGACATTCCATCAAGTAGGTTTCAATAATGATCCCCAGGAACTTCAACTCTGTAGTGGGACCCTCCATCCTTCCCAGCGCCAACGGAACCCCAAAAATGTGAAATGTTGTAACGTGGCCAACAATATGAGACAGGACTGATCCCCGGGAGGGCACAACACCCAAAAAGAAATCGTCCAGATAGTGTAAAATGGATCCAAGGCCCGACAAATCCTCGATGACCCATTCAAGAAAAGAACTGAACATCTCAAAATAAGAACAGGAAATGGTGCAACCCATCGGCAAGCACTGGTCAACAAAGTAGTCCCCTTCCCAATGGCAACCCAACAGGCGAACACTGTCCGGGTGGACCTGCAACAGGCGAAAGGGTGATTCGATATCAGTCTTGGCCATCAGTGCCCCCCAACCAAAATTTTGAACCCACCTCTTCATCAAACAATGTGTATGAGACAGTACATAGAGAATGATCATTTGCATCATTCATTGAACCCCTTTTGGGTGGGAAAGGTGGTGGATAAGGCAAAACTGATTTGGCTCCCTCTTGGGGACCACCTCTTTCCGCAGTTTCTGAGAAACCACTTCAGGGTGAACATAAGCTGACTTCAAGTTAGCCAAAACCAGGGGGAAGCTGGCCAACGAACTCAGAATTTGAAAACCCTCCTTAAAACTCATCCACAAAGTTCTTGCAGCAGCCCTATTCGGATACCTACTTAGGTACGGTGCCATTTTTTCCATCCTCACTGGTGTCTTCCCTCTTTCCTGCTTTGGCCGACTTCTTTCCTTTTTTGAAGCACTTGGCCAAGGAATATGAACCTCCGCACCCAGTGCACTTGTGTCGGAAACAGCAGGAACCTCCGAATCTGCAGGCACCCTCATTAAACTGCCAGCAGAACCCCTTGCGCTTTGTTGCTAATGGTAAAGAGGTAGTGACACCCCCAGGCCCGACCAAGAAAGGGGGATGGAGCCACCCTGGCCTGTGTCATGAGCTTCATCCACAAGCCAATGTCTTTGTGATCCCATCGCAAGGACAGTCTCACAGCCTTCTGCTGCCGGAACTGCTCGTCGTAGTGCAGCCATGCCATGCCCCCATAGGCCTCACCGATGTGGTCCAAATAGCAGAACAACACCTAACAATTCTTTCCCCTATGATGCTAGCCAATATGTTTAATGCTTGGAGCCAGTTGGTGAATGTCCATGGAATGAGTCTATAGCGATGCTTCTCCTCTTCCTCCTTTTTGCTCTCATCAGGTTTAACCTTGTCCAGGTTAAACTTTTCCAGTGGTAGCAGCGAAAAGATCTCCACGTAGTCTCCTTTCCAGATCTTCTCCCTAATCTGCGCTTTCAAATGAGATCCCAAGGGGCCCTTGTAGCACACATAAACTTCACACCGTGCGGCATCCAACAGCCGCATCCCATCTGATGACGACTCACCCGAGGCAGTACCCGTAGCATTACTCATCTGCGAGGATCCCGTCGACCCAGGGCCGATCCATCTGACGCAGTGGGTGGCTGTGGAGCCGCCTGCACCACTGGCGGCAGCAAAGTCGACGCCACAATGGGCATCCGCCCATCCCCCGCTGCCGCCCAGACTGAAACCGGAGAGACCAAAGGAGCGGGGGTTCCCGCCACAGATCCCCTCCCCAAAATATCCCTGCAGCCGGATACCAACGTCATCAGCAAACAGGGCAGTAAAACATCCCCAGCTACTGCTGACCCCTGGCCACCGACCCCCCCACTAGACCCAGGAGAGCAACGCCTGCTAAACAGAGCCCCCACCCATTTCTGGCCGATGTAACAGGCGCATAAACAGGATCGCCCCCCACTTGCAACCCAGGAGATAGAGAGACACTAGGGACTCCAGAGGTAGACAAAGACACCGGACTCACAGGGACAGATAAAGATACATTCAAAGAATTACAAGGCTGCACAGCCGCACCTCCAGATCCCCCTCTGGACTGCAGCCGTCGTGATCTCCTCTGCATCCGAGTCCGTCACTCCTCCTTCTGACCGCTGATCCCCCTGCACAGCAGTGGACGCTAAAGAGGTGGAGGGGACCAGGCACCACGCAGTTCTCTGTGACCCGACTCCCACGCCGATCACTCTACGGGCCTGCACCTGCCCCAGATGCTGATCAATGCTGCAGTCCCCTTACTGACCTCTACCTATGCCCCCCCGAGACCAACCTAGCCTGCAGGCCGCTCCCCCACCCCACCTTTGATCAGAAAGCCCCCCCCTTTGTGGGGCTAACTATCAATACCCCTGCCCAGCTCCCCCAGTCATGTGGGCCCTGCCCCTACATTGCCCTACTGCTCCGGGCATAGGTGTGCGCAGCCTATTGCATTAGGGTGTGCACCCTTAAGCTCAAACACACATGCGTGTGCGGGTGTCTACATATATATGACCCCGGCACATTGATCTCCCTGCCGGCACAGTGAAAGAGAAGAGCATAAACACTTTTCTTATGGCAGAGCCGGTAAGAGGGAGATCTTTCCCCTGTTTCTGCAGCTACACAGAGCGATAACACGAGTGGCCTGCGAGTGCACGTAGGTCTGCAAGTGGCCTGCGAGTGCACGTAGGTCTGCGAGTGGCCTGCGAGTGCATGTAGGTCTGCGAGTGCACGTAGGTCTGCGGATGCACGTGGGTCTGCGACTGTTCTGCGAGTGCACGTAGGTCTGCGAATGCACGTAGTTCTCCGACTGTTCTGCGAGTGCACGTAGGTCTGTGAGTACCTGTGTATTGTCTTGTTGTTTACCTGTGTATTGTCTTGAGTATTAGTGTCAGGAACCTAGCTGTTAGGTAATTTGGACAGGGTATAATCCCCAATCCTCACTAAATTTATTAGGTGCGATGCCCGGCGGGTGTGGAGAGGCGACTCTTTGTACATCTTGCTGCATGTATGCGTTCCTTGATCATCCGATCGAGGGCGAATACTGCTGTGCAAAATGTAAGCACATTGTTTCCCTGGAAGCCCAGGTTCTGAATCTGGGGAAGCAACTGTCAGCACTGAGAAGTCCCTCCATACTAAAGGACAGCCAGGAACACACAGGGCAGGTGCCGGCAGGGGCCAGCACAGAGGCGGGTGGAGACAAAGAGGTGCAGGCACTAGCAAAGAGTAGATGGGTGACAGTCAGGAGGGGTAGAGTGGGAAGTGCCAGGGAGGCCGATCCAGGACTGGAGCATCCCAATAAGTACGCTCCATTGAGTGACATTGGTGAAACCAGTCAGGGACCAGCACTGCTGGAGCTGAGGGACTCTCCTAGCTCCTCCAATGAGAGTGGGGGGGCAGCAAAGGGAAAGGAAAGACAGATTCTGGTGGTAGGGGACTCAATTCTTAGAAGCACAGAGAGGGCAATCTGTAACAAAGACCTGAAGCGCCGAACAGTATGTTGTCTACCGGGCGCTCGGGATCGGCACATCACGGATCTTGTGGACAGATTACTGGGAGGGGCTGGGGAAGACCCAGCTTTCATGGTGCACGTTGGCACCAATGACAAAGTCAGAGGCAGATGGAGTGTCCTAAAGAACGATTTTAGGGACTTAGCTAATTTGAGGAAAAGGACCTCCAAGGTAGTATTCTCAGGAATACTACTGGTACATCGAGCCACACCAGAAAGGCAGAGGGAGATTAGGGAAGTAAACAAGTGGCTGAAGAGCTGGTGTAGTAAGGAGGGGTTTGGGTTCCTGGAGGACTGGGCCGACTTCTCGGTCGATAACTGGTACTATAGAAGGGAGGGACTGCACCTAAATGAAGAAGGCGCAGATCTGCTGGGAATGAAGATGGCCAAAAAGTTAGAGGGGTTTTTAAACTAGACGATGGGGGGGAGGGTCCAGAGGTAGAGATAGTCAGAGTAGAAGATATTCCAGAGGGAAGTATTGGGGGCATTAGTGGTAGGTTGACCAAAGCGCAAAAACACAAGGTAAGTATAGAGCAAGTCCTAGTTGCAATCTCGAAACATCCAATACGAGGACAATATGCGACTGGTCTAAACTATGTGGCATGTTCACCAATGCCAGGAGCATGGCGGACAAGATGGGTGAACTAAAGATACTGTTGTACGAGAAGGATTTGGATTTTGTGGGAATTTCAGAGACCTGGTTCAACAGCTCTCATGATTGGCTGGCAAACATTCAAGGGTATACCCTTTACCGCAAGGATAGAGAGGGTAAAAAAGGGGGAGGGGTATGCCTATATATCAAGAATAATGAACAAGTGAATGTGAGAGATGACATCACTGAGGGAGCTAGGGAGGAGGTGGAATCCTTATGGGTAGAGCTCCAAAGGGATGAAGCTAAGAGGAAAATAATACTGGGAGTATGCTATAGGCCCCCTAACCTGAGGGAGGAAGTGGAGACAGATCTCCTATTACAATTTGGATTAGCAGCAAGGATGGGAAGTGTTATCATAATGGGGGATTTTAATAATCCAGACATAGACTGGGCGGAGGGAACCGCATATTCATTTAAGGCTCGCCAGTTCCTTAATGTCTTGCAGGACAATTTTATGGGTCAGATGGTAGACGCACCAACTAGAAATAAAACATTACTGGATCTACTGATAACCTACAATACAGACCTGATCACGGATGTGGAAATACGGGGCAATTTAGGTAACAGCGATCACAGGTCAATCAGTTTCAGTATAAATCACACAAATAGGAAACATAAAAGGAATACAAAGACACTGAATTTCAAAAGAGCCAACTTCCCTAAACTACAAACCTTGCTAAAAGGCATAAATTGGGATAAAATATTAGGAACAAAGAACACGGAGGAGAGATGGGTTTGCTTTAAGAGCATATTAATTAAGGGCATTAGCCAATGCATCCCATTGGGTAATACATTTAAAAGAGCGAACAAAAGTCCTGGATGGCTTAACTCCAATGTAAAAATGCATATAAAAGCAAAGGAGAAGGCCTTCAAAAAATACAAGGTTGAGGGATCTTCCTCAGCATTCAGACTTTATAAAGAATGCAACAAGAAATGTAAGGGTGCAATTAGGACGGCTAAGATAGAACATGAAAGAC
Organism: Aquarana catesbeiana; assembly: GCF_042186555.1. Lineage (NCBI taxonomy): Eukaryota > Metazoa > Chordata > Amphibia > Anura > Ranidae > Aquarana > Aquarana catesbeiana. Next base: position 234,045,825 of record NC_133333.1, on the reverse strand, counting down.
ACATAGGGAGAGCAAAAAAAATCCCAAGAAATTCTTTAAGTATGTAAACAGTAAAAAGGGGGGACAGACATATTGGCCCCATAAAGAATGAGGAAGGACATCTGGTTACAAAGGATGGGGAGATGGCGAAGGTATTGAATTTATTCTTCTCCTCAGTCTTCACAAGTGAATCGGGGGGCTTCAGTAACCAAAACTGCAGTGTTTATCCTCATGACACAACACAGGAAGCACCTCCATGGTTAACAGAGGACAGAATTAAAATTAGACTTGAGAAACTTAACATTAATAAATCACCAGGACCAGATGGCTTGCATCCGAGGGTACTTAGGGAACTCAGTCAAGTGATTGCCAGACCGTTGTTCCTAATTTTTACAGACAGTCTACGGACTGGAATGGTACCAGCTGATTGGAAAAAAGCCAATGTAGCACCAATATTTAAAAAGGGCCCAAAATACATCCCTGGGAATTACAGACCAGTTAGCCTAACATCAATAGTATGTAAACTCTTGGAGGGGATGATAAGGGACTATATACAAGATTTTAGTAATAAGAATGGTGTCATTAGCAGTAATCAGCATGGATTAATGAGGAATTGTTCTTGCCAAACCAATCTACTAACTTTCTATGAGGAGGTGAGTTGCCATCTAGATAAGAGAAGGCCCGTAGACGTGGTGTATCTGGATTTTGCAAAAGCATTTGACACAGTTCCCCATAAATGTTTACTGTACAAAATAAGGTCCGTTGGCATGGACCATAGGGTGAGTACATGGACTGAAAACTGGCTACAAGGGCAAGTTCAGAGGGTGGTGATAAATGGAGAGTACTCGGAATGGTCAGGGGTGGGTAGTGGGGTTCCCCAGGGTTCTGTGCTGGGACCAATCTTATTTAATTTGTTCATAAACGACCTGGAGGATGGGATAAACAGTTCAATCTGTGTATTTGCAGACGATATTAAGCTAAGCAGGGCAATAACTTCTACGCAGGATGTGGAAACCTTGCAAAAAGATCTGAACAAATTAATGGGGTGGGCAACTACATGGCAAATGAGGTTCAATGTAGAAAAATGTAAAATAATGCATTTGGGTGGCAAAAATAAAATATGAATGCAATCTATACACTGGGGGGAGAACCTCTGGGGGAATCTAGGATGGAAAAGGACCTGGGGGACCTAGTAGATGATTGGCTCAGCAATGGCATGCAATGCCAAGCTGCTGCTAACAAAGCAAACAGAATATTGGCATGCATTAAAAAGGGGATCAACTCCAGAGATAAAACGATAATTCTCCCACTGTACAAGACTCTGGTCCAGCCGCACCTAGAGTATGCTGTTCAGTTCTGGGCACCAGTCCTCAGGAAGGATGTACTGGAAATGGAGCAAGTACAAAGAAGGGCAACAAAGCTAATAAAGGGTCTGGAGGATCTCAGTTATGAGGAAAGGTTGTGAGCACTGAACTTATTCTCTCTGGAGAAGAGACGCTTGAGAGGGCATATGATTTCAATATACAAATACTGTACTGGTGACCCTACAATAGAAATAAAACTTTTTCGCAGAAGAGAGTTTAACAAGACACGTGGCCACTCATTAAAATTAGAAGAAAAGAGGTTTAACCTTAAACTACGTATAGGGTTCTTTACTGTAAGAGCGGCAAGGATGTGGAATTCCCTTCCACAGGCGGTGGTCTCATTGGGGAGCATTGATAGCTTCAAGAAACTATTAGATAAGCACCTGAATGACCGCAACATACAGGGATATACAATGTAATACTGACACATAATCACACATAGGTTGGACTTGATGGACTTGTGTCTTTTTTCAACCTCACCTATTATGTAACTATGTAACTATGTAATGTGCACGGGGTGATTAGGATTAGGATGTATCATGCCCGCAGCCTCTGACCATCTCTTGTACCATGTCCGCAGCCTATAACCGTCTCTTGTATCATGTCCAGAGTCTCTGACCAGCTCTTGTATCATGTACACAGTCTCTGACCATCTCTAGCATCATGTCTGCAGTCTCTGACCATCTCTTGTATCATGTCCACAGTCTTTGACTTTGTCTTGTAGCATGTCCGCAGTCTCTGACCATCTCTAGCATCATGTTTGCAGTCTCTGACCATCTCTAGTGTCATTTCTGCAGTCTCTGAACATCTCTAGCATCATGTCCGCAGTCTCTGACCATCTCTTGTATCATGTCTGCAGTCTCAGACCATCTCATGTATCATTCCCATAGTCTTTGACTATAACCTGTTGCATGTCTACTGTCCCTGAATATTCCCCTAATTTTATGTGTAGCTCTTTGGTGATGTCAGGAGCTGCACTTGAGCCCCCAATATGAAGAAAGGAGTTCTGAACTGTTTCAAGGGATACCGGGTGGGCGGGAAGGGGTTAATTGCAGGTTCAGAGCATCATATTTGGGTTCTTTTGTGCATCCATACATTGTTCTGTCCGTCTACAAAAGGGGAAGAACAACCTCCTGCTGTGGGCGCGTTTCTGAGATTCAGCGCAGGAAATACATCTTTAAAGAAATTAAATGGATACTGTATATTTTTATATATATATACGATTTTTCTAAATACGGCAGATCTCTTAGCTTTGTTCTGCTGTCACAAGAGATATTAATGGCGGGGAAGTGCGGTTTGGTTCCACAGAGCTGATGAGAAGTGATTGGAGGGGAGAGGAGATAGGAGCCATGACAGCTGCCACAACAATCATTCATCATTACTACGTGAGCGTCATACATGGTGGGGCTGGGACCAGCAAACATTTATCGGCAGACAGGGACTCAATTCAGGAAAACAAACTCCATCCTTCCCTTTAGTCTTGCACAGTTGTACAGGCTCCTCTCCTGTACAGCAATGGTTTACTCTAATTTCACTGCACACTGTGAGATTCTCAAAATGTGCATTAGAAGCTGCAGCAAGTCAAATAAAGTCATACTTGCCAACAGTCACGATTTTCCTGGGACAATCCAGATTTTGGGACTCTCATCCCTATCGGAGCTCGTCCCAATTAAATTCCAAGGATTTTGCTTTTTGTCCCGGGAAAATCAGGAATGTTTTAGCAAAAACAGCCGACGGGCTACAAGAAGATGGCCGCCGCTGCTGCCGTGAGGACTAATCCCCTTCTGTTCAGTGGAGACAGGAGGCCCCTCCCCTCTCCACTGAACACACGGTGAAATCTGGGAACGCACTAGTTGCCGCTGAAGGTGACACGACAGACACGGCATGAAGGAGGGCTCTGCTGCCAGGGACACACAGGAGGCCTCTTCTGATGGGAACATTGATGTGATGCCGGCTCAGCTGCTGTCTACGGATGTTGATGTGAGGAGGACTCCTCTGATGGGGACACCAAGGGCATGTAGGGAGGACTGATGGGGACACCAGATGTAAGGACTGATGGGGACGCCAGATGTAAGGACTGATGGGGACACCAGATGTAAGGAGGACTGATGGGGACACCAGATGTAAAGACTGGTGGGGACACCAGATGTAAGGAGGAGTGATGGGGACACCAGATATAAAGACTGATGGGGACACCAGATGTAAGGAGGACTGATGGGGACACCAGATGTAAGGCGGACTGATGGGGACACCACGACATGTAAGGAGGACTGATGGGGACACCACGACATGTAAGGAGGACTGATGGGGACACCACGACATGTATGGAGGACTGATGGGGACACCGCGACATGTAAGGAGGACTGATGCTGACACCGCGACATGCAAGGAGGACTGATAGGGACACAACAACATGTAAGAAGGACTGATAGGGACACCACGACATGTAAGGAGGACTGATGGGGACACCACATATAAAGAGGACTAATGGAGACACCACATGTAAGGAGGACTGATGGGGACACCACATGTAAGGAGGATTGATGGGGACACCACATGTAAGGAGGACTGATGGGGACACCAGATGTAAGGAGGACTGATGAGGACACAGATGTAAGGAGGACTGATGGGGACACAGATGTAAGGAGGGGCTCCACTGATGGGGACACAAATGTAAGGAGGGGCTCCGCTGATGGAGACACCTGATGTAAGGAGGGACTCTGCTGCTGGGGACACAGATGTAATGAGGGGCTCTGCTGATGGGGACACAGATGTAAGGAGGGGCCCTGCCGATGGGGACACAGATGTAAGGAAGGCTCCGCTGATGGGGGCACCTGATGTAAGGATGGACTCTTCTGGAGGCACCTGATGGCATCTGGTGGCAGGTGACCTGGCAGGTGACACGCTCAGGGCTCCCACTGATTCTGCATTATGGTTGAATGATTTCATTTTATATTACAATGTACTAATAGAAATAATGCGCTTCAATCAACTTGACACCGTAACAACCATGGTGCCGGGATGATTGAAGCGCTAACACCAGATATTTGGAGTATCTTTATCTGCTGATTGTTAAACTCTGGAATACACATATTGCTATTGTGGTGTAGGATCTGGGGCTGCTGTCCCTAGACATGTGCAAGATGAAAAAATTCGTTTAGTTTAGTTTCGTTTCGATTCGTTATTTAATTTAATTCGTTTAGTTAAATTCGTTGCATTCATTACATTCGTTTTCGGAATTCGTTCGTTTCGTATTCGAATTCGAAAAAATTCGACCGTATTC